>NW_027045270.1:0-300000 GCF_963576615.1 Watersipora subatra
AAAGTCTGTTATTCTCCATTATTGGTGACATGTATCAAGTCTGTTATTCTCCATTATTGGTGACCTGTATAAAGTCTGTTATTCTCTATTATTGGTGACATGTATAAAGTCTGTTATTCTCCATTATTGGTGACAGGTATAAAGTCTGTTATTCTCTATTATTGGTGACGTGTATAAAGTGTGTTATTCTCCTTTATTGGTGACGTGTATGAAGTCTGTTATTCTCCATTATTGGTGAAGTGTATGAAGTCTGTTATTCTCCATTATTGGTGACGTGTATAAAGTCTGTTTTTCTTCATTATTGGTGACATGTATAAAGTCTGTTATTCTCCATCGGTGGTGACGTGTATAAAGTCTGTTTTTCTTCATTATTGGTGACATGTATAAAGTCTGTTATTCTCCATCAGTGGTGACGTGTATAAAGTATGTTATTCTTCCCCATTGGTGAATTGTATAAAGTCTGTTATTCTTCATTATTGGTGACATGTATGAGGTCTGTTATTCTCCATTATTGGTGACATGTATAAAGTCTGTTATTCTCCATTATTGGTGAAGTGTATAAAGTCTGTCATTTTCCATTATTGGTGACGTCTATGAAGTCTGTTATTCTCCATCGGTGGTGACGTGTATAAAGTCTGTTTTTCTTCATTATTGGTGACATGTATAAAGTCTGTTATTCTCCATTATTGGTGACGTGTATAAAGTCTGTTTTTCTTCATTATTGGTGACATGTATAAAGTCTGTTATTCTCCATCGGTGGTGACGTGTATAAAGTCTGTTTTTCTTCATTATTGGTGACATGTATAAAGTCTGTTATTCTCCATTATTGGTGACAAGTATAAAGTCTTTTATTCTTCATTATTGGTGAAGTGTATAAAGTCTTTTATTCTCCATTATTATTGAAGTGTATAAAGTCTGTTATTCTCCATTATTGGTGACGTGTATGAAGTCTGTTATTCTCCATTATTGGTGAAGTGTATGAAGTTTATTTTTTTTCATTATTGGTGACGTGTATAAAGTCTGTTATTCTCCATTATTGGTGACATGTATCAAGTCTGTTATTCTCCATTATTGGTGACCTGTATAAAGTCTGTTATTCTCTATTATTGGTGACATGTATCAAGTCTGTTATTCTCCATTATTGTTGACCTGTATAAAGTCTGTTATTCTCCATTATTGGTGACGTGTATAAAGTCTGTTTTTCTTCATTATTGGTGACATGTATAAAGTCTGTTATTCTCCATCAGTGGTGACGTGTATAAAGTCTGTTTTTCTTCATTATTGGTGACATGTATAAAGTCTGTTATTCTCCATCAGTGGTGACGTGTATAAAGTATGTTATTCTTCACCATTGGTGAATTGTATAAAGTCTGTTATTCTTCATTATTGGTGACATGTATGAGGTCTGTTATTCTCCATTATTGGTGACATGTATAAAGTCTGTTATTCTCCATTATTGGTGAAGTGTATAAAGTCTGTCATTTTCCATTATTGGTGACGTCTATGAAGTCTGTTATTTTCCATTATTGATGACGTGTATAAAGAATGTTATTCTTCATTATTTGTGAAGTGTATAAAGTCTGTTATTCTCCATTATTGGTGACGTGTATAAGGTCTGTTATTCTCCATTATTGGTGACGTGTATAAAGTCTGTTTTTCTTCATTATTGGTGACATGTATAAAGTCTGTTATTCTCCATCAGTGGTGACGTGTATAAAGTCTGTTTTTCTTCATTATTGGTGACATGTATAAAGTCTGTTATTCTCCATCAGTGGTGACGTGTATAAAGTATGTTATTCTTCACCATTGGTGAATTGTATAAAGTCTGTTATTATCCATTATTGGTGAAGTGTGTAAAATATGTTATTCTCCATTATTGGTGACATGTATAAAGTCTGTTATTCTCCATCAGTGGTGACGTGTATGAAGTATGTTATTCTTCACCATTGGTGAAGTGTATAAAGTCTGTTATTCTATATTATTGGTGAAAAGTATAAAGTCTGTTATTCTCCATTGTTGGTGAAGTGTATAAAGTCTGTTATTCTCCATTATTGGTGACATGTATGAGGTCTGTTATTCTCCATTATTGGTGACATGTATAAAGTCTGTTATTCTCCATTATTGGTGACAAGTATAAAGTCTTTTATTCTTCATTATTGGTGAAGTGTATAAAGTCTTTTATTCTCCATTATTATTGAAGTGTATAAAGTCTGTTATTCTCCATTATTGGTGACGTGTATGAAGTCTGTTATTCTCCATTATTTGTGAAGTGTATGAAGTTTATTATTCTCCATTATTGGTGACGTGTATAAAGTCTGTTATTCTCCATTATTGGTGACATGTATCAAGTCTGTTATTCTCCATTATTGGTGACCTGTATAAAGTCTGTTATTCTCTATTATTGGTGACATGTATAAAGTCTGTTATTCTTCATTATTGGTGACAGGTATAAAGTCTGCTATTCTCCATTATTGATGAAGTGTATAAAGTCTGTGATTCTCCATTACTGGTGAAGTTTATAAAGTCTGTTATTCTCCATTTTTGGTGACATGTATAAAGTCTGTTGTTCTCCATTATTGGTGAAGTGGATTAAGTCTGTTATTCTCCATTATTGGTGAAGTGTATAAAGTCTGTTATTCTCCATTATTGGTGAAGTGTATGAAGTCTGTTATTATCCATTATTGTTGAAGTGTATAAAATATGTTATTCTCCATTATTGGTGAAGTGTATAAAGTCTGTTATTCTCCATTATTGGTGAAGTGTATGAAGTCTGTTATTATCCATTATTGTTGAAGTGTATAAAATATGTTATTCTCCATTATTGATGACGTGTATAAAGAATGTTATTCTTCATTATTTGTGAAGTGTATAAAGTCTGTTATTCTCCATTATTGGTGACGTGTAAAAGGTCTGTTATTCTCCATTATTGGTGACATGTATAAAGTCTGTTATTCTCCATCAGTGGTGACGTGTATGAAGTATGTTATTCTTCACCATTGGTGAAGTGTATAAAGTCTGTTATTCTCCATTATTGGTGAAAAGTATAAAGTCTGTTATTCTCCCTTGTTGGTGAAGTGTATAAAGTCTGTTATTCTCCATTATTGGTGACATGTATGAGGTCTGTTATTCTCCATTATTGGTGACATGTATAAAGTCTGTTATTCTCCATTATTGGTGACAAGTATAAAGTCTTTTATTCTCCATTATTGGTGAAGTGTATAAAGTCTTTTATTCTCCATTATTATTGAAGTGTATAAAGTCTGTTATTCTCCATTATTGGTGAAGTGTATGAAGTCTATTATTCCCCATTATTGGTGACGTGTATAAAGTCTGTTATTCTTCATTGTTGGTGACATGTATCAAGTCTGTTATTCTCCATTATTGGTGACCTGTATAAAGTCTGTTATTCTTTATTATTGGTGACAGGTATAAAGTCTGTTATTCTCCATTATTGGTGAAGTGTATAAAGTCTGTGATTCTCCATTACTGGTGAAGTTTATAAAGTCTGTTATTCTCCATTATTGGTGACGTGTATAAAGTCTGTTTTTCTTCATTATTGGTGACATGTATAAAGTCTGTTATTCTCCATCAGTGGTGACGTGTATAAAGTCTGTTTTTCTTCATTATTGGTGACATGTATAAAGTCTGTTATTCTCCATCAGTGGTGACGTGTATAAAGTATGTTATTCTTCACCATTGGTGAATTGTATAAAGTCTGTTATTCTTCATTATTGGTGACATGTATGAGGTCTGTTATTCTCCATTATTGGTGACATGTATAAAGTCTGTTATTTTCCATTATTGATGACATGTATAAAGTATGTTATTCTTCATTATTTGTGAAGTGTATAAAGTCTGTTATTCTCCATTATTGGTGACGTGTATAAGGTCTGTTATTCTCCATTATTGGTGACATGTATAAAGTCTGTTATTCTCCATCAGTGGTGACGTGTATGAAGTATGTTATTCTTCACCATTGGTGAAGTGTATAAAGTCTGTTATTCTCCATTATTGGTGAGAAGTATAAAGTCTGTTATTCTCCATTGTTGGTGAAGTGTATAAAGTCTGTTATTCTCCATTATTGCTGACATGTATGAGGTCTGTTATTCTCCATTATTGGTGACATGTATAAAGTCTGTTATTCTCCATTATTGTTGACGTGTATAAGGTCTGTTATTTTGCATTATTGGTGAAGTGTATAAAGTCTTTTATTCTCCATTTTTTTTGAAGTGTATAAAGTCTGTAATTCTCCATTATTGGTGACGTGTATGAAGTCTTTTATTCTCCATTATTGGTGAAGTGTATGAAGTCTATTATTCTCCATTATTGGTGACGTGTATAAAGGCTGTTATTCTCCATTATTGGTGACATGTATCAAGTCTGTTATTCTCCATTATTGATGACCTGTATAAAGTCTGTTATTCTCTATTATTGTTGACAGGTATAAAGTCTGTTATTCTCCATTATTGGTGAAGTGTATAAAGTCTGTGATTCTCCATTACTGGTGAAGTGTATAAAGTCTGTTAATCTCCATTATTGGTGAAGTGTATAAAGTCTGTTATTCTCTATTATTGGTGACGTGTATAAAGTGTGTTATTCTCCTTTATTGGTGACGTGTATGAAGTCTGTTGTTCTCCATTATTGGTGAAGTGTATAAAGTCTGTTATTCTCCATTATTGGTGACGTGTATAAAGTCTGTTATTCTCCATTATTGGTGAAGTGTATAAAGTCTGTGATTCTCCATTACTGGTGAAGTTTTTAAAGTCTGTTATTCTCCATTATTGGTGACAGGTATAAAGTCTGTTGTTCTCCATTATTGGTGAAGTGGATTAAGTCTGTTATTCTCCATTATTGGTGAAGTGTATAAAGTCTGTTATTCTCCATTATTGGTGAAGTGTATGAAGTCTGTTATTATCCATTATTGGTGAAGTGTATAAAATATGTTATTCTCCATTATTGGTGACATGTATGAAGTCTGTTATTCTCCATTATTGGTGACGTCTATGAAATCTGTTATTTTCCATTATTGATGACGTGTATAAAGTATGTTATTCTTCATTATTTGTGAAGTGTATAAAGTCTGTTATTCTCCATTGTTGGTGACGTGTATAAGGTCTGTTATTCTCCATTATTGGTGACATGTATAAAGTCTGTTATTCTCCATCAGTGGTGACGTGTATGAAGTATGTTATTCTTCACCATTGGTGAAGTGTATAAAGTCTGTTATTCTCCATCATTGGTGAGAAGTATAAAGTCTGTTATTCTCCATTGTTGGTGAAGTGTATAAAGTCTGTTATTCTCCATTATTGGTGACATGTATGAGGTCTGTTATTCTCCATTATTGGTGACATGTATAAAGTCTGTTATTCTCCATTATTGGTGACAAGTATAAAGTCTGTTATTCTCCATTATTGGTGAAGTGTATAAAGTCTTTTATTCTCCATTATTATTGAAGTGTATAAAGTCTGTTATTCTCCATTATTGGTGACATGTATGAAGTCTGTTATTCTCCATTATTGGTGAAGTGTATGAAGTCTATTATTCTCCATTATAGGTGACGTGTATAAAGTCTGTTATTTTCCGTTATTGGTGACATGTATCAAGTCTGTTATTCTTCATTATTGGTGACCTGTATAAAGTCTGTTATTCTCTATTATTGTTGACAGGTATAAAGTCTGTTATTCTCCATTATTGATGACGTGTATAAAGTGTGTTATTCTCCTTTATTGGTGACATGTATAAGGTCTGTTATTCTCCATTATTGGTGACGTGTATAAAATCTGTTATTCTCCATTTTTGGTGACCTGTATAAAGTCTGTTATTCTCTATTATTGGTGACATGTATAAAGTCTGTTATTCTCCATTATTGGTGAAGTGTATAAAGTCTGTGATTCTCCATTACTGGTGAAGTGTATAAAGTCTGTTAATCTCCATTATTGGTGAAGTGTATAACGTCTGTTATTCTCTATTATTGGTGACGTGTATAAAGTGTGTTATTCTCCTTTATTGGTGACGTGTATGAAGTCTGTTATTCTCCATTATTGGTGAAGTGTATAAAGTCTGTTATTCTCCATTATTGGTGACGTGTATAAAGTCTGTTTTTCTTCATTATTGGTGACATGTATAAAGTCTGTTATTCTTCACCATTGGTGAATTGTATAAAGTCTGTTATTCTTCATTGTTGGTGACATGTATAAAGTCTGTTGTTCTCCATTATTAGTGAAGTGGATCACGTCTGTTATTCTCCATTATTGGTGAAGTGTATAAAGTCTGTTATTCTCCATTATTGGTGAAGTGTATGAAGTCTGTTATTCTCCATTATTGGTGAAGTGTATAAAGTCTGTCATTTTCCATTATTGGTGACGTCTATGAAGTCTGTTATTTTCCATTATTGATGACGTGTATAAAGAATGTTATTCTTCATTATTTGGGAAGTGTATAAAGTCTGTTATTCTCCATTATTGGTGACGTGTATAAGGTCTGTTATTCTCCATTATTGGTGACATGTATAAAGTCTGTTATTCTCCATCAGTGGTGACGTGTATGAAGTATGTTATTCTTCACCATTGGTGAAGTGTATAAAGTCTGTTATTCTCCATCATTGGTGAGAAGTATAAAGTCTGTTATTCTCCATTGTTGGTGAAGTGTATAAAGTCTGTTATTCTCCATTATTGGTGACATGTATGAGGTCTGTTATTCTCCATTATTGGTGACATGTATAAAGTCTGTTATTCTCCATTATTGGTGACAAGTATAAAGTCTGTTATTCTCCATTATTGGTGAAGTGTATAAAGTCTTTTATTCTCCATTATTATTGAAGTGTATAAAGTCTGTTATTCTCCATTATTGGTGACATGTATGAAGTCTGTTATTCTCCATTATTGGTGAAGTGTATGAAGTCTATTATTCTCCATTATAGGTGATGTGTATAAAGTCTGTTATTTTCCGTTATTGGTGACATGTATCAAGTCTGTTATTCTTCATTATTGGTGACCTGTATAAAGTCTGTTATTCTCTATTATTGTTGACAGGTATAAAGTCTGTTATTCTCCATTATTGATGACGTGTATAAAGTGTGTTATTCTCCTTTATTGGTGACATGTATAAGGTCTGTTATTCTCCATTATTGGTGACGTGTATAAAATCTGTTATTCTCCATTTTTGGTGACCTGTATAAAGTCTGTTATTCTCTATTATTGGTGACATGTATAAAGTCTGTTATTCTCCATTATTGGTGAAGTGTATAAAGTCTGTGATTCTCCATTACTGGTGAAGTGTATAAAGTCTGTTAATCTCCATTATTGGTGAAGTGTATAACGTCTGTTATTCTCTATTATTGGTGACGTGTATAAAGTGTGTTATTCTCCTTTATTGGTGACGTGTATGAAGTCTGTTATTCTCCATTATTGGTGAAGTGTATAAAGTCTGTTATTCTCCATTATTGGTGACGTGTATAAAGTCTGTTTTTCTTCATTATTGGTGACATGTATAAAGTCTGTTATTCTTCACCATTGGTGAATTGTATAAAGTCTGTTATTCTTCATTATTGGTGACATGTATAAAGTCTGTTGTTCTCCATTATTAGTGAAGTGGATCAAGTCTGTTATTCTCCATTATTGGTGAAGTGTATAAAGTCTGTTATTCTCCATTATTGGTGAAGTGTATGAAGTCTGTTATTATCCATTATTGGTGAAGTGTATAAAATATGTTATTCTCCATTATTGGTGACATGTATGAAGTCTGTTATTCTCCATTATTGGTGAAGTGTATAAAGTCTGTCATTTTCCATTATTGGTGACGTCTATGAAGTCTGTTATTTTCCATTATTGATGACGTGTATAAAGAATGTTATTCTTCATTATTTGGGAAGTGTATAAAGTCTGTTATTCTCCATTATTGGTGACGTGTATAAGGTCTGTTATTCTCCATTATTGGTGACATGTATAAAGTCTGTTATTCTCCATCAGTGGTGACGTGTATGAAGTATGTTATTCTTCACCATTGGTGAAGTGTATAAAGTCTGTTATTCTCCATTATTGGTGAAAAGTATAAACTCTGTTATTCTCCATTGTTGGTGAAGTGTATAAAGTCTGTTATTTTCCATTATTGGTGACATGTATGTGGTCTGTTATTCTCCATTATTGGTGACATGTATAAAGTCTGTTATTCTCCATTATTGGTGACAAGTATAAAGTCTTTTATTCTCCATTATTGGTGAAGTGTATAAAGTCTTTTATTCTCCATTATTATTGAAGTGTATAATGTCTGTTATTCTCCATTATTGGTGACGTGTATGAAGTCTGTTATTCTCCATTATTGGTGAAGTGTATGAAGTTTATTATTCTCCATTATTGGTGACGTGTATAAAGTCTGTTATTCTCCATTATTGGTGACATGTATCAAGTCTGTTATTCTCCATTATTGGTGACCTGTATAAAGTCTGTTATTCTCTATTATTGGTGACATGTATAAAGTCTGTTATTCTCCATTATTGGTGACAGGTATAAAGTCTGTTATTCTCTATTATTGGTGACGTGTATAAAGTGTGTTATTCTCCTTTATTGGTGACGTGTATGAAGTCTGTTATTCTCCATTATTGGTGAAGTGTATGAAGTCTGTTATTCTCCATTATTGGTGACGTGTATAAAGTCTGTTTTTCTTCATTATTGGTGACATGTATAAAGTCTGTTATTCTCCATCGGTGGTGACGTGTATAAAGTCTGTTTTTCTTCATTATTGGTGACATGTATAAAGTCTGTTATTCTCCATCAGTGGTGACGTGTATAAAGTATGTTATTCTTCCCCATTGGTGAATTGTATAAAGTCTGTTATTCTTCATTATTGGTGACATGTATGAGGTCTGTTATTCTCCATTATTGGTGACATGTATAAAGTCTGTTATTCTCCATTATTGGTGAAGTGTATAAAGTCTGTCATTTTCCATTATTGGTGACGTCTATGAAGTCTGTTATTCTCCATCGGTGGTGACGTGTATAAAGTCTGTTTTTCTTCATTATTGGTGACATGTATAAAGTCTGTTATTCTCCATTATTGGTGACGTGTATAAAGTCTGTTTTTCTTCATTATTGGTGACATGTATAAAGTCTGTTATTCTCCATCGGTGGTGACGTGTATAAAGTCTGTTTTTCTTCATTATTGGTGACATGTATAAAGTCTGTTATTCTCCATTATTGGTGACAAGTATAAAGTCTTTTATTCTTCATTATTGGTGAAGTGTATAAAGTCTTTTATTCTCCATTATTATTGAAGTGTATAAAGTCTGTTATTCTCCATTATTGGTGACGTGTATGAAGTCTGTTATTCTCCATTATTGGTGAAGTGTATGAAGTTTATTTTTTTTCATTATTGGTGACGTGTATAAAGTCTGTTATTCTCCATTATTGGTGACATGTATCAAGTCTGTTATTCTCCATTATTGGTGACCTGTATAAAGTCTGTTATTCTCTATTATTGGTGACATGTATCAAGTCTGTTATTCTCCATTATTGTTGACCTGTATAAAGTCTGTTATTCTCCATTATTGGTGACGTGTATAAAGTCTGTTTTTCTTCATTATTGGTGACATGTATAAAGTCTGTTATTCTCCATCAGTGGTGACGTGTATAAAGTCTGTGATTCTCCATTACTGGTGAAGTTTATAAAGTCTGTTATTCTCCATTATTGGTGACGTGTATAAAGTCTGTTTTTCTTCATTATTGGTGACATGTATAAAGTCTGTTATTCTCCATCAGTGGTGACGTGTATAAAGTCTGTTTTTCTTCATTATTGGTGACATGTATAAAGTCTGTTATTCTCCATCAGTGGTGACGTGTATAAAGTATGTTATTCTTCACCATTGGTGAATTGTATAAAGTCTGTTATTCTTCATTATTGGTGACATGTATGAGGTCTGTTATTCTCCATTATTGGTGACATGTATAAAGTCTGTTATTTTCCATTATTGATGACATGTATAAAGTATGTTATTCTTCATTATTTGTGAAGTGTATGAAGTCTGTTATTCTCCATTATTGGTGACGTGTATAAGGTCTGTTATTCTCCATTATTGGTGACATGTATAAAGTCTGTTATTCTCCATCAGTGGTGACGTGTATGAAGTATGTTATTCTTCACCATTGGTGAAGTGTATAAAGTCTGTTATTCTCCATTATTGGTGAGAAGTATAAAGTCTGTTATTCTCCATTGTTGGTGAAGTGTATAAAGTCTGTTATTCTCCATTATTGCTGACATGTATGAGGTCTGTTATTCTCCATTATTGGTGACATGTATAAAGTCTGTTATTCTCCATTATTGTTGACGTGTATAAGGTCTGTTATTTTGCATTATTGGTGAAGTGTATAAAGTCTTTTATTCTCCATTTTTTTTGAAGTGTATAAAGTCTGTAATTCTCCATTATTGGTGACGTGTATGAAGTCTTTTATTCTCCATTATTGGTGAAGTGTATGAAGTCTATTATTCTCCATTATTGGTGACGTGTATAAAGGCTGTTATTCTCCATTATTGGTGACATGTATCAAGTCTGTTATTCTCCATTATTGATGACCTGTATAAAGTCTGTTATTCTCTATTATTGTTGACAGGTATAAAGTCTGTTATTCTCCATTATTGGTGAAGTGTATAAAGTCTGTGATTCTCCATTACTGGTGAAGTGTATAAAGTCTGTTAATCTCCATTATTGGTGAAGTGTATAAAGTCTGTTATTCTCTATTATTGGTGACGTGTATAAAGTGTGTTATTCTCCTTTATTGGTGACGTGTATGAAGTCTGTTGTTCTCCATTATTGGTGAAGTGTATAAAGTCTGTTATTCTCCATTATTGGTGACGTGTATAAAGTCTGTTATTCTCCATTATTGGTGAAGTGTATAAAGTCTGTGATTCTCCATTACTGGTGAAGTTTTTAAAGTCTGTTATTCTCCATTATTGGTGACAGGTATAAAGTCTGTTGTTCTCCATTATTGGTGAAGTGGATTAAGTCTGTTATTCTCCATTATTGGTGAAGTGTATAAAGTCTGTTATTCTCCATTATTGGTGAAGTGTATGAAGTCTGTTATTATCCATTATTGGTGAAGTGTATAAAATATGTTATTCTCCATTATTGGTGACATGTATGAAGTCTGTTATTCTCCATTATTGGTGACGTCTATGAAATCTGTTATTTTCCATTATTGATGACGTGTATAAAGTATGTTATTCTTCATTATTTGTGAAGTGTATAAAGTCTGTTATTCTCCATTGTTGGTGACGTGTATAAGGTCTGTTATTCTCCATTATTGGTGACATGTATAAAGTCTGTTATTCTCCATCAGTGGTGACGTGTATGAAGTATGTTATTCTTCACCATTGGTGAAGTGTATAAAGTCTGTTATTCTCCATCATTGGTGAGAAGTATAAAGTCTGTTATTCTCCATTGTTGGTGAAGTGTATAAAGTCTGTTATTCTCCATTATTGGTGACATGTATGAGGTCTGTTATTCTCCATTATTGGTGACATGTATAAAGTCTGTTATTCTCCATTATTGGTGACAAGTATAAAGTCTGTTATTCTCCATTATTGGTGAAGTGTATAAAGTCTTTTATTCTCCATTATTATTGAAGTGTATAAAGTCTGTTATTCTCCATTATTGGTGACATGTATGAAGTCTGTTATTCTCCATTATTGGTGAAGTGTATGAAGTCTATTATTCTCCATTATAGGTGACGTGTATAAAGTCTGTTATTTTCCGTTATTGGTGACATGTATCAAGTCTGTTATTCTTCATTATTGGTGACCTGTATAAAGTCTGTTATTCTCTATTATTGTTGACAGGTATAAAGTCTGTTATTCTCCATTATTGATGACGTGTATAAAGTGTGTTATTCTCCTTTATTGGTGACATGTATAAGGTCTGTTATTCTCCATTATTGGTGACGTGTATAAAATCTGTTATTCTCCATTTTTGGTGACCTGTATAAAGTCTGTTATTCTCTATTATTGGTGACATGTATAAAGTCTGTTATTCTCCATTATTGGTGAAGTGTATAAAGTCTGTGATTCTCCATTACTGGTGAAGTGTATAAAGTCTGTTAATCTCCATTATTGGTGAAGTGTATAACGTCTGTTATTCTCTATTATTGGTGACGTGTATAAAGTGTGTTATTCTCCTTTATTGGTGACGTGTATGAAGTCTGTTATTCTCCATTATTGGTGAAGTGTATAAAGTCTGTTATTCTCCATTATTGGTGACGTGTATAAAGTCTGTTTTTCTTCATTATTGGTGACATGTATAAAGTCTGTTATTCTTCACCATTGGTGAATTGTATAAAGTCTGTTATTCTTCATTGTTGGTGACATGTATAAAGTCTGTTGTTCTCCATTATTAGTGAAGTGGATCACGTCTGTTATTCTCCATTATTGGTGAAGTGTATAAAGTCTGTTATTCTCCATTATTGGTGAAGTGTATGAAGTCTGTTATTCTCCATTATTGGTGAAGTGTATAAAGTCTGTCATTTTCCATTATTGGTGACGTCTATGAAGTCTGTTATTTTCCATTATTGATGACGTGTATAAAGAATGTTATTCTTCATTATTTGGGAAGTGTATAAAGTCTGTTATTCTCCATTATTGGTGACGTGTATAAGGTCTGTTATTCTCCATTATTGGTGACATGTATAAAGTCTGTTATTCTCCATCAGTGGTGACGTGTATGAAGTATGTTATTCTTCACCATTGGTGAAGTGTATAAAGTCTGTTATTCTCCATCATTGGTGAGAAGTATAAAGTCTGTTATTCTCCATTGTTGGTGAAGTGTATAAAGTCTGTTATTCTCCATTATTGGTGACATGTATGAGGTCTGTTATTCTCCATTATTGGTGACATGTATAAAGTCTGTTATTCTCCATTATTGGTGACAAGTATAAAGTCTGTTATTCTCCATTATTGGTGAAGTGTATAAAGTCTTTTATTCTCCATTATTATTGAAGTGTATAAAGTCTGTTATTCTCCATTATTGGTGACATGTATGAAGTCTGTTATTCTCCATTATTGGTGAAGTGTATGAAGTCTATTATTCTCCATTATAGGTGATGTGTATAAAGTCTGTTATTTTCCGTTATTGGTGACATGTATCAAGTCTGTTATTCTTCATTATTGGTGACCTGTATAAAGTCTGTTATTCTCTATTATTGTTGACAGGTATAAAGTCTGTTATTCTCCATTATTGATGACGTGTATAAAGTGTGTTATTCTCCTTTATTGGTGACATGTATAAGGTCTGTTATTCTCCATTATTGGTGACGTGTATAAAATCTGTTATTCTCCATTTTTGGTGACCTGTATAAAGTCTGTTATTCTCTATTATTGGTGACATGTATAAAGTCTGTTATTCTCCATTATTGGTGAAGTGTATAAAGTCTGTGATTCTCCATTACTGGTGAAGTGTATAAAGTCTGTTAATCTCCATTATTGGTGAAGTGTATAACGTCTGTTATTCTCTATTATTGGTGACGTGTATAAAGTGTGTTATTCTCCTTTATTGGTGACGTGTATGAAGTCTGTTATTCTCCATTATTGGTGAAGTGTATAAAGTCTGTTATTCTCCATTATTGGTGACGTGTATAAAGTCTGTTTTTCTTCATTATTGGTGACATGTATAAAGTCTGTTATTCTTCACCATTGGTGAATTGTATAAAGTCTGTTATTCTTCATTATTGGTGACATGTATAAAGTCTGTTGTTCTCCATTATTAGTGAAGTGGATCAAGTCTGTTATTCTCCATTATTGGTGAAGTGTATAAAGTCTGTTATTCTCCATTATTGGTGAAGTGTATGAAGTCTGTTATTATCCATTATTGGTGAAGTGAATAAAATATGTTATTCTCCATTATTGGTGACATGTATGAAGTCTGTTATTCTCCATTATTGGTGAAGTGTATAAAGTCTGTCATTTTCCATTATTGGTGACGTCTATGAAGTCTGTTATTTTCCATTATTGATGACGTGTATAAAGAATGTTATTCTTCATTATTTGGGAAGTGTATAAAGTCTGTTATTCTCCATTATTGGTGACGTGTATAAGGTCTGTTATTCTCCATTATTGGTGACATGTATAAAGTCTGTTATTCTCCATCAGTGGTGACGTGTATGAAGTATGTTATTCTTCACCATTGGTGAAGTGTATAAAGTCTGTTATTCTCCATTATTGGTGAAAAGTATAAACTCTGTTATTCTCCATTGTTGGTGAAGTGTATAAAGTCTGTTATTTTCCATTATTGGTGACATGTATGTGGTCTGTTATTCTCCATTATTGGTGACATGTATAAAGTCTGTTATTCTCCATTATTGGTGACAAGTATAAAGTCTTTTATTCTCCATTATTGGTGAAGTGTATAAAGTCTTTTATTCTCCATTATTATTGAAGTGTATAATGTCTGTTATTCTCCATTATTGGTGACGTGTATGAAGTCTGTTATTCTCCATTATTGGTGAAGTGTATGAAGTTTATTATTCTCCATTATTGGTGACGTGTGTAAAGTCTGTTATTCTCCATTATTGGTGACATGTATCAAGTCTGTTATTCTCCATTATTGGTGACCTGTATAAAGTCTGTTATTCTCTATTATTGGTGACATGTATAAAGTCTGTTATTCTCCATTATTGGTGACAGGTATAAAGTCTGTTATTCTCTATTATTGGTGACGTGTATAAAGTGTGTTATTCTCCTTTATTGGTGACGTGTATGAAGTCTGTTATTCTCCATTATTGGTGAAGTGTATGAAGTCTGTTATTCTCCATTATTGGTGACGTGTATAAAGTCTGTTTTTCTTCATTATTGGTGACATGTATAAAGTCTGTTATTCTCCATCGGTGGTGACGTGTATAAAGTCTGTTTTTCTTCATTATTGGTGACATGTATAAAGTCTGTTATTCTCCATCAGTGGTGACGTGTATAAAGTATGTTATTCTTCCCCATTGGTGAATTGTATAAAGTCTGTTATTCTTCATTATTGGTGACATGTATGAGGTCTGTTATTCTCCATTATTGGTGACATGTATAAAGTCTGTTATTCTCCATTATTGGTGAAGTGTATAAAGTCTGTCATTTTCCATTATTGGTGACGTCTATGAAGTCTGTTATTCTCCATCGGTGGTGACGTGTATAAAGTCTGTTTTTCTTCATTATTGGTGACATGTATAAAGTCTGTTATTCTCCATTATTGGTGACGTGTATAAAGTCTGTTTTTCTTCATTATTGGTGACATGTATAAAGTCTGTTATTCTCCATCGGTGGTGACGTGTATAAAGTCTGTTTTTCTTCATTATTGGTGACATGTATAAAGTCTGTTATTCTCCATTATTGGTGACAAGTATAAAGTCTTTTATTCTTCATTATTGGTGAAGTGTATAAAGTCTTTTATTCTCCATTATTATTGAAGTGTATAAAGTCTGTTATTCTCCATTATTGGTGACGTGTATGAAGTCTGTTATTCTCCATTATTGGTGAAGTGTATGAAGTTTATTTTTTTTCATTATTGGTGACGTGTATAAAGTCTGTTATTCTCCATTATTGGTGACATGTATCAAGTCTGTTATTCTCCATTATTGGTGACCTGTATAAAGTCTGTTATTCTCTATTATTGGTGACATGTATCAAGTCTGTTATTCTCCATTATTGTTGACCTGTATAAAGTCTGTTATTCTCCATTATTGGTGACGTGTATAAAGTCTGTTTTTCTTCATTATTGGTGACATGTATAAAGTCTGTTATTCTCCATCAGTGGTGACGTGTATAAAGTCTGTTTTTCTTCATTATTGGTGACATGTATAAAGTCTGTTATTCTCCATCAGTGGTGACGTGTATAAAGTATGTTATTCTTCACCATTGGTGAATTGTATAAAGTCTGTTATTCTTCATTATTGGTGACATGTATGAGGTCTGTTATTCTCCATTATTGGTGACATGTATAAAGTCTGTTATTCTCCATTATTGGTGAAGTGTATAAAGTCTGTCATTTTCCATTATTGGTGACGTCTATGAAGTCTGTTATTTTCCATTATTGATGACGTGTATAAAGAATGTTATTCTTCATTATTTGTGAAGTGTATAAAGTCTGTTATTCTCCATTATTGGTGACGTGTATAAGGTCTGTTATTCTCCATTATTGGTGACGTGTATAAAGTCTGTTTTTCTTCATTATTGGTGACATGTATAAAGTCTGTTATTCTCCATCAGTGGTGACGTGTATAAAGTCTGTTTTTCTTCATTATTGGTGACATGTATAAAGTCTGTTATTCTCCATCAGTGGTGACGTGTATAAAGTATGTTATTCTTCACCATTGGTGAATTGTATAAAGTCTGTTATTATCCATTATTGGTGAAGTGTGTAAAATATGTTATTCTCCATTATTGGTGACATGTATAAAGTCTGTTATTCTCCATCAGTGGTGACGTGTATGAAGTATGTTATTCTTCACCATTGGTGAAGTGTATAAAGTCTGTTATTCTATATTATTGGTGAAAAGTATAAAGTCTGTTATTCTCCATTGTTGGTGAAGTGTATAAAGTCTGTTATTCTCCATTATTGGTGACATGTATGAGGTCTGTTATTCTCCATTATTGGTGACATGTATAAAGTCTGTTATTCTCCATTATTGGTGACAAGTATAAAGTCTTTTATTCTTCATTATTGGTGAAGTGTATAAAGTCTTTTATTCTCCATTATTATTGAAGTGTATAAAGTCTGTTATTCTCCATTATTGGTGACGTGTATGAAGTCTGTTATTCTCCATTATTTGTGAAGTGTATGAAGTTTATTATTCTCCATTATTGGTGACGTGTATAAAGTCTGTTATTCTCCATTATTGGTGACATGTATCAAGTCTGTTATTCTCCATTATTGGTGACCTGTATAAAGTCTGTTATTCTCTATTATTGGTGACATGTATAAAGTCTGTTATTCTTCATTATTGGTGACAGGTATAAAGTCTGCTATTCTCCATTATTGATGAAGTGTATAAAGTCTGTGATTCTCCATTACTGGTGAAGTTTATAAAGTCTGTTATTCTCCATTTTTGGTGACATGTATAAAGTCTGTTGTTCTCCATTATTGGTGAAGTGGATTAAGTCTGTTATTCTCCATTATTGGTGAAGTGTATAAAGTCTGTTATTCTCCATTATTGGTGAAGTGTATGAAGTCTGTTATTATCCATTATTGTTGAAGTGTATAAAATATGTTATTCTCCATTATTGGTGAAGTGTATAAAGTCTGTTATTCTCCATTATTGGTGAAGTGTATGAAGTCTGTTATTATCCATTATTGTTGAAGTGTATAAAATATGTTATTCTCCATTATTGATGACGTGTATAAAGAATGTTATTCTTCATTATTTGTGAAGTGTATAAAGTCTGTTATTCTCCATTATTGGTGACGTGTAAAAGGTCTGTTATTCTCCATTATTGGTGACATGTATAAAGTCTGTTATTCTCCATCAGTGGTGACGTGTATGAAGTATGTTATTCTTCACCATTGGTGAAGTGTATAAAGTCTGTTATTCTCCATTATTGGTGAAAAGTATAAAGTCTGTTATTCTCCCTTGTTGGTGAAGTGTATAAAGTCTGTTATTCTCCATTATTGGTGACATGTATGAGGTCTGTTATTCTCCATTATTGGTGACATGTATAAAGTCTGTTATTCTCCATTATTGGTGACAAGTATAAAGTCTTTTATTCTCCATTATTGGTGAAGTGTATAAAGTCTTTTATTCTCCATTATTATTGAAGTGTATAAAGTCTGTTATTCTCCATTATTGGTGAAGTGTATGAAGTCTATTATTCCCCATTATTGGTGACGTGTATAAAGTCTGTTATTCTTCATTGTTGGTGACATGTATCAAGTCTGTTATTCTCCATTATTGGTGACCTGTATAAAGTCTGTTATTCTTTATTATTGGTGACAGGTATAAAGTCTGTTATTCTCCATTATTGGTGAAGTGTATAAAGTCTGTGATTCTCCATTACTGGTGAAGTTTATAAAGTCTGTTATTCTCCATTATTGGTGACGTGTATAAAGTCTGTTTTTCTTCATTATTGGTGACATGTATAAAGTCTGTTATTCTCCATCAGTGGTGACGTGTATAAAGTCTGTTTTTCTTCATTATTGGTGACATGTATAAAGTCTGTTATTCTCCATCAGTGGTGACGTGTATAAAGTATGTTATTCTTCACCATTGGTGAATTGTATAAAGTCTGTTATTCTTCATTATTGGTGACATGTATGAGGTCTGTTATTCTCCATTATTGGTGACATGTATAAAGTCTGTTATTTTCCATTATTGATGACGTGTATAAAGTATGTTATTCTTCATTATTTGTGAAGTGTATAAAGTCTGTTATTCTCCATTATTGGTGACGTGTATAAGGTCTGTTATTCTCCATTATTGGTGACATGTATAAAGTCTGTTATTCTCCATCAGTGGTGACGTGTATGAAGTATGTTATTCTTCACCATTGGTGAAGTGTATAAAGTCTGTTATTCTCCATTATTGGTGAGAAGTATAAAGTCTGTTATTCTCCATTGTTGGTGAAGTGTATAAAGTCTGTTATTCTCCATTATTGCTGACATGTATGAGGTCTGTTATTCTCCATTATTGGTGACATGTATAAAGTCTGTTATTCTCCATTATTGTTGACGTGTATAAGGTCTGTTATTTTGCATTATTGGTGAAGTGTATAAAGTCTTTTATTCTCCATTTTTTTTGAAGTGTATAAAGTCTGTAATTCTCCATTATTGGTGACGTGTATGAAGTCTTTTATTCTCCATTATTGGTGAAGTGTATGAAGTCTATTATTCTCCATTATTGGTGACGTGTATAAAGGCTGTTATTCTCCATTATTGGTGACATGTATCAAGTCTGTTATTCTCCATTATTGATGACCTGTATAAAGTCTGTTATTCTCTATTATTGTTGACAGGTATAAAGTCTGTTATTCTCCATTATTGGTGAAGTGTATAAAGTCTGTGATTCTCCATTACTGGTGAAGTGTATAAAGTCTGTTAATCTCCATTATTGGTGAAGTGTATAAAGTCTGTTATTCTCTATTATTGGTGACGTGTATAAAGTGTGTTATTCTCCTTTATTGGTGACGTGTATGAAGTCTGTTGTTCTCCATTATTGGTGAAGTGTATAAAGTCTGTTATTCTCCATTATTGGTGACGTGTATAAAGTCTGTTATTCTCCATTATTGGTGAAGTGTATAAAGTCTGTGATTCTCCATTACTGGTGAAGTTTTTAAAGTCTGTTATTCTCCATTATTGGTGACAGGTATAAAGTCTGTTGTTCTCCATTATTGGTGAAGTGGATTAAGTCTGTTATTCTCCATTATTGGTGAAGTGTATAAAGTCTGTTATTCTCCATTATTGGTGAAGTGTATGAAGTCTGTTATTATCCATTATTGGTGAAGTGTATAAAATATGTTATTCTCCATTATTGGTGACATGTATGAAGTCTGTTATTCTCCATTATTGGTGACGTCTATGAAATCTGTTATTTTCCATTATTGATGACGTGTATAAAGTATGTTATTCTTCATTATTTGTGAAGTGTATAAAGTCTGTTATTCTCCATTGTTGGTGACGTGTATAAGGTCTGTTATTCTCCATTATTGGTGACATGTATAAAGTCTGTTATTCTCCATCAGTGGTGACGTGTATGAAGTATGTTATTCTTCACCATTGGTGAAGTGTATAAAGTCTGTTATTCTCCATCATTGGTGAGAAGTATAAAGTCTGTTATTCTCCATTGTTGGTGAAGTGTATAAAGTCTGTTATTCTCCATTATTGGTGACATGTATGAGGTCTGTTATTCTCCATTATTGGTGACATGTATAAAGTCTGTTATTCTCCATTATTGGTGACAAGTATAAAGTCTGTTATTCTCCATTATTGGTGAAGTGTATAAAGTCTTTTATTCTCCATTATTATTGAAGTGTATAAAGTCTGTTATTCTCCATTATTGGTGACATGTATGAAGTCTGTTATTCTCCATTATTGGTGAAGTGTATGAAGTCTATTATTCTCCATTATAGGTGACGTGTATAAAGTCTGTTATTTTCCGTTATTGGTGACATGTATCAAGTCTGTTATTCTTCATTATTGGTGACCTGTATAAAGTCTGTTATTCTCTATTATTGTTGACAGGTATAAAGTCTGTTATTCTCCATTATTGATGACGTGTATAAAGTGTGTTATTCTCTTTTATTGGTGACATGTATAAGGTCTGTTATTCTCCATTATTGGTGACGTGTATAAAATCTGTTATTCTCCATTTTTGGTGACCTGTATAAAGTCTGTTATTCTCTATTATTGGTGACATGTATAAAGTCTGTTATTCTCCATTATTGGTGAAGTGTATAAAGTCTGTGATTCTCCATTACTGGTGAAGTGTATAAAGTCTGTTAATCTCCATTATTGGTGAAGTGTATAACGTCTGTTATTCTCTATTATTGGTGACGTGTATAAAGTGTGTTATTCTCCTTTATTGGTGACGTGTATGAAGTCTGTTATTCTCCATTATTGGTGAAGTGTATAAAGTCTGTTATTCTCCATTATTGGTGACGTGTATAAAGTCTGTTTTTCTTCATTATTGGTGACATGTATAAAGTCTGTCATTCTTCACCATTGGTGAATTGTATAAAGTCTGTTATTCTTCATTGTTGGTGACATGTATAAAGTCTGTTGTTCTCCATTATTAGTGAAGTGGATCACGTCTGTTATTCTCCATTATTGGTGAAGTGTATAAAGTCTGTTATTCTCCATTATTGGTGAAGTGTATGAAGTCTGTTATTCTCCATTATTGGTGAAGTGTATAAAGTCTGTCATTTTCCATTATTGGTGACGTCTATGAAGTCTGTTATTTTCCATTATTGATGACGTGTATAAAGAATGTTATTCTTCATTATTTGGGAAGTGTATAAAGTCTGTTATTCTCCATTATTGGTGACGTGTATAAGGTCTGTTATTCTCCATTATTGGTGACATGTATAAAGTCTGTTATTCTCCATCAGTGGTGACGTGTATGAAGTATGTTATTCTTCACCATTGGTGAAGTGTATAAAGTCTGTTATTCTCCATTATTGGTGAAAAGTATAAACTCTGTTATTCTCCATTGTTGGTGAAGTGTATAAAGTCTGTCATTTTCCATTATTGGTGACATGTATGTGGTCTGTTATTCTCCATTATTGGTGACATGTATAAAGTCTGTTATTCTCCATTATTGGTGACAAGTATAAAGTCTTTTATTCTCCATTATTGGTGATATGTATAAAGTCTGTTGTTCTCCTTTATTGGTGAAGTGTATAAAGTCGGTTATCCTCCATTATTGGTGACATGTATAAGGTCTGTTATTCTCCATTATTGGTGAAGTGGATTAAGTCTGTTATTCTCCATTATTGGTGAAGTGTATAAAGTCTGTTGTTCTCCATTATTGGTGAAGTGGATTAAGTCTTTTATTCTCCATTATTGGTGACATATATAAAGTCTGTTATTCTCCATTATTGGTGACAAGTATAAAGTCTTTTATTCTCCATTATTGGTGAAGTGTATAAAGTCTTTTATTCTCCATTATTATTGAAGTGTATAAAGTCTGTTATTCTCCATTATTGGTGAAGTGTATGAAGTCTATTATTCCCCATTATTGGTGACATGTATGAAGTCTGTTATTCTCCATTATTGGTGAAGTGTATAAAGTATGTTATTCTCCATTATTGGTGAAGTGTATAAAGTCTGTTATTCTCCATTTTTGGTGACATGTATGAAGTCTGTTATTCTCCATTATTGGTGAAGTGTATAAAGTCTGTTCTTTTCCATTATTGGTGACGTCTATGAAGTCTGTTATTTTCCATTACTGATGATGTGTATAAAGTATGTTATTTTTCATTATTTGTGAAGTGTATAAAGTCTGTTATACTCTATTATTGGTGACGTGTATAAAGTCTGTTATTATCCATTATTGGTGACATGTATAAAGTCTGTTGTTCTCCTTTATTGGTGAAGTGTATAAAGTCGGTTATCCTCCATTATTGGTGACATGTATAAGGTCTGTTATTTTCCATTATTGGTGAAGTGGATTAAGTCTGTTATTCTCCATTATTGGTGAAGTGTATAAAGTCTGTTATTCTCCATTATTGGTGAAGTGTATGAAGTCTGTTATTATCCATTATTGGTGAAGTGTATAAAATCTGTTATTCTCCATTATTGGTGACATGTATGAAGTGTGTCATTCTCCATTATTGGTGAAGTGTATAAAGTCTGTTATTCCCCATTATTGGTGAAGTGTATAAAGTCTGTTATTCTCCATTTTTGGTGACGCGTATAAAGTCTGTTATTCTCCATTATTGGTGACATGTATGAGGTCTGTCATTCTTCATTATTGGTGAAGTGTACAAAGTCTGTTATTCTTCATTGTTGGTGAAGTGTATAAAGTCTGTTATTTTCTATTATTGGTGACATGTATAAAGTCTTATTTTCCATTATTGGTGATATGTATAAAGTCTGTTGTTCTCCTTTATTGGTGAAGTGTATAAAGTCGGTTATCCTCCATTATTGGTGACATGTATAAGGTCTGTTATTCTCCATTATTGGTGAAGTGGATTAAGTCTGTTATTCTCCATTATTGGTGAAGTGTATAAAGTCTGTTATTCTCCATTATTGGTGAAGTGTATGAAGTCTGTTATTATCCATTATTGGTGAAGTGTATAAAGTCTGTTATTCTCCATTATTGGTGACATGTATGAAGTCTGTTATTCTCCATTATTGGTGAAGTGTGTAAAGTCTGTTATTCTCCATTATTGGTGAAGTGTATAAAGTCTGTTATTCTCCATTTTTGGTGACGTGTATGAAGTCTGTTATTCTCCATTATTGGTGATGAGTATAAAGTCTGTTATTCTCTATTATTGGTGACGTGTATAAAGTGTGTTTTTCTCCATTATTGGTGACGTCTATGAAGCCTGTTATTTTCCATTATTGACGACGTGTATAAAGTATGTTATTCTTCATTGTTGGTGAAGTGTATAAAGTCTGTTATTCTCTATTATTGGTGACGTGTATAAAGTCTGTTATTCTCCATTATTGGTGACATGTATAAAGTCTGTTGTTCTCCTTTATTGGTGAAGTGTATAAAGTCGGTTATCCTCCATTATTGGTGACATGTATAAGGTCTGTTATTCTCCATTATTGGTGAAGTGGATTAAGTCTGTTATTCTCCATTATTGGTGAAGTGTATAAAGTCTGTTATTCTCCATTATTGGTGAAGTGTATGAAGTCTGTTATTATCCACTATTGGTGAAGTGTATAAAATCTGTTATTTTCCATTATTGGTGACATGTATGATGTCTGTTATTCTCCATTATTGGTGAAGTGTATAAAGTCTGTTATTCTCCATTATTGGTGAAGTGTATAAAGTCTGTTATTCTCCATTTTTGGTGACATGTATGAAGTCTGTTATTCTCCATTATTGGTGAAGTGTATAAAGTCTGTTCTTTTCCATTATTGGTGACGTCTATGAAGTCTGTTATTTTCCATTACTGATGACGTGTATAAAGTATGTTATTCTTCATTATTTGTGAAGTGTATAAAGTCTGTTATTCTCTATTATTGGTGACGTGTATAAAGTCTCTTATTATCCATTATTGGTGACATGTATAAAGTCTGTTGTTCTCCTTTATTGGTTAAGTGTATAAAGTCGGTTATCCTCCATTATTGGTGACATGTATAAGGTCTGTTATTTTTCATTATTGGTGAAGTGGATTAAGTCTGTTATTCTCCATTATTGGTGAAGTGTATAAAGTCTGTTATTCTCCATTATTGGTGAAGTGTATGAAGTCTGTTATTATCCATTATTGGTGAAGTGTATAAAATCTGTTATTCTCCATTATTGGTGACATGTATGAAGTGTGTCATTCTCCATTATTGGTGAAGTGTATAAAGTCTGTTATTCTCCATTATTGGTGAAGTGTATAAAGTCTGTTATTCTCCATTTTTGGTGACGCGTATAAAGTCTGTTATTCTCCATTATTGGTGACATGTATGAGGTCTGTCATTCTTCATTATTGGTGAAGTGTACAAAATCTGTTATTCTTCATTGTTGGTGAAGTGTATAAAGTCTGTTATTTTCTATTATTGGTGACATGTATAAAGTCATATTCTCCATTATCGGTGATATGTATAAAGTCTGTTGTTCTCCTTTATTGGTGAAGTGTATAAAGTCGGTTATCCTCCATTATTGGTGACATGTATAAGGTCTGTTACTCTCCATTATTGGTGAAGTGGATTAAGTCTGTTATTCTCCATTATTGGTGAAGTGTATAAAGTCTGTTATTCTCCATTATTGGTGAAGTGTATGAAGTCTGTTATTATCCATTATTGGTGAAGTGTATAAAGTCTGTTATTCTCCATTATTGGTGAAGTGTATAAAGTCTGTTATTCTCCATTATTGGTGAAGTGTATGAAGTCTGTTATTCTCCATTATTGGTGATGAGTATAAAGTCTGTTATTCTCTATTATTGGTGACGTGTATAAAGTGTGTTTTTCTCCATTATTGGTGACGTCTATGAAGCCTGTTATTTTCCATTATTGATGACGTGTATAAAGTATGTTATTCTTCATTATTGGTAAAGTGTATAAAGTCTGTGATTCTCCATTACTTGTGACATGTATGAGGTCTGTTATTCTCCATTATTGGTGACATGTATAAAGTCTGTTATTCTCCATTATTGGTGACAAGTATAAAGTCTGTTATTCTCCATTATTGGTGAAGTGTATAAAGTCTTTTATTCTCCATTATTATTGAAGTGTATACAGTCTGTTATTCTCCATTATTGGTGACATGTATGAAGTCTGTTATTCTCCATTATTGGTGGAGTGTAAGAAGTCTATTATTCTCCATTATTGGTGACGTGTATAAAGTCTGTTATTCTCCATTATTGGTGACATGTATCAAGTCTGTTATTCTCTATTATTGGTGACCTGTATAAAGTCTGTTATTCTCTATTATTTGTGACAGGTATAAAGTTTGTTATTCTCCATTATTGGTGAAGTGTATAAAGTCTGTGATTCTCCATTACTGGTGAAGTTTATAAAGTCTGTTATTCTCCATTATTGGTGACATGTATAAAGTCTGTTGTTCTCCATTATTGGTGAAGTGGATTAAGTCTGTTATTCTCCATTGTTGGTGACATGTATAAAGTCTGTTATTATCCACTATTGGTGAAGTGTATAAAATCTGTTATTCTCCATTATTGGTGACATGTATGAAGTCTGTTATTCTCCATTATTGGTGAAGTGTATAAAGTCTTTTTGTTTCCATTATATGTGACGTCTATGAAGTCTGTTATTTTCCATTATTGATGACGTGTATAAAGTATGTTATTCTTCGTTATTTGTGAAGTGTATAAAGTCTGTTATTCTCTATTATTGGTGACGTGTATAAAGTCTGTTATTATCCATTATTGGTGACATGTATAAAGTCTGTTGTTCTCCTTTATTGGTGAAGTGTATAAAGTCGGTTATCCTCCATTATTGGTGACATGTATAAGGTCTGTTATTCTCCATTATTGGTGAAGTGGATTAAGTCTGTTATTCTCCATTATTGGTGAAGTGTATAAAGTCTGTTATTCTCCATTATTGGTGAAGTGTATGAAGTCTGTTATTATCCATTATTGGTGAAGTGTATAAAGTCTGTTATTCTCCATTATTGGTGACATGTATGAAGTCTGTTATTCTCCATTATTGGTGAAGTGTATAAAGTCTGTTATTCTCCATTATTGGTGAAGTGTATAAAGTCTGTTATTCTCCATTTTTGGTGACGTGTATGAAGTCTGTTATTCTCCATTATTGGTGATGAGTATAAAGTCTGTTATTCTCTATTATTGGTGACGTGTATAAAGTGTGTTTTTCTCCATTATTGGTGACGTCTATGAAGCCTGTTATTTTCCATTATTGACGACGTGTATAAAGTATGTTATTCTTCATTGTTGGTGAAGTGTATAAAGTCTGTTATTCTCTATTATTGGTGACGTGTATAAAGTCTGTTATTCTCCATTATTGGTGAAGTGGATTAAGTCTGTTATTCTCCATTATTGGTGAAGTGTATAAAGTCTGTTATTCTCCATTATTGGTGAAGTGTATGAAGTCTGTTATTCTCCATTATTGGTGATGAGTATAAAGTCTGTTATTCTCTATTATTGGTGACGTGTATAAAGTGTGTTTTTCTCCATTATTGGTGACGTCTATGAAGCCTGTTATTTTCCATTATTGATGACGTGTATAAAGTATGTTATTCTTCATTATTGGTAAAGTGTATAAAGTCTGTGATTCTCCATTACTTGTGACATGTATGAGGTCTGTTATTCTCCATTATTGGTGACATGTATAAAGTCTGTTATTCTCCATTATTGGTGACAAGTATAAAGTCTGTTATTATCCATTATTGGTGAAGTGTATAAAGTCTTTTATTCTCCATTATTATTGAAGTGTATACAGTCTGTTATTCTCCATTATTGGTGACATGTATGAAGTCTGTTATTCTCCATTATTGGTGGAGTGTAAGAAGTCTATTATTCTCCATTATTGGTGACGTGTATAAAGTCTGTTATTCTCCATTATTGGTGACATGTATCAAGTCTGTTATTCTCTATTATTGGTGACCTGTATAAAGTCTGTTATTCTCTATTATTTGTGACAGGTATAAAGTTTGTTATTCTCCATTATTGGTGAAGTGTATAAAGTCTGTGATTCTCCATTACTGGTGAAGTTTATAAAGTCTGTTATTCTCCATTATTGGTGACATGTATAAAGTCTGTTGTTCTCCATTATTGGTGAAGTGGATTAAGTCTGTTATTCTCCATTGTTGGTGACATGTATAAAGTCTGTTATTATCCGCTATTGGTGAAGTGTATAAAATCTGTTATTCTCCATTATTGGTGACATGTATGAAGTCTGTTATTCTCCATTATTGGTGAAGTGTATAAAGTCTTTTTGTTTCCATTATATGTGACGTCTATGAAGTCTGTTATTTTCCATTATTGATGACGTGTATAAAGTATGTTATTCTTCGTTATTTGTGAAGTGTATAAAGTCTGTTATTCTCTATTATTGGTGACGTGTATAAAGTCTGTTATTATCCATTATTGGTGACATGTATAAAGTCTGTTGTTCTCCTTTATTGGTGAAGTGTATAAAGTCGGTTATCCTCCATTATTGGTGACATGTATAAGGTCTGTTATTCTCCATTATTGGTGAAGTGGATTAAGTCTGTTATTCTCCATTATTGGTGAAGTGTACAAAGTCTGTTATTCTCCATTATTGGTGAAGTGTATGAAGTCTGTTATTATCCATTATTGGTGAAGTGTATAAAGTCTGTTATTCTCCATTATTGGTGACATGTATGAAGTCTGTTATTCTCCATTATTGGTGAAGTGTATAAAGTCTGTTATTCTCCATTATTGGTGAAGTGTATAAAGTCTGTTATTCTCCATTTTTGGTGACGTGTATGAAGTCTGTTATTCTCCATTATTGGTGATGAGTATAAAGTCTGTTATTCTCTATTATTGGTGACGTGTATAAAGTGTGTTTTTCTCCATTATTGGTGACGTCTATGAAGCCTGTTATTTTCCATTATTGACGACGTGTATAAAGTATGTTATTCTTCATTGTTGGTGAAGTGTATAAAGTCTGTTATTCTCTATTATTGGTGACGTGTATAAAGTCTGTTATTCTCCATTATTGGTGACATGTATAAAGTCTGTTGTTCTCCTTTATTGGTGAAGTGTATAAAGTCGGTTATCCTCCATTATTGGTGACATGTATAAGGTCTTTTATTCTCCATTATTGGTGACATGTATGAAGTCTGTTATTCTCCATTATTGGTGAAGTGTATAAAGTCTTTTTGTTTCCATTATATGTGACGTCTATGAAGTCTGTTATTTTCCATTATTGATGACGTGTATAAAGTATGTTATTCTTCGTTATTTGTGAAGTGTATAAAGTCTGTTATTCTCCATTATTGGTGACGTGTATAAGGTCTGTTATTCTCCATTATTGGTGACATGTATAAAGTCTGTTATTCTCCATCAGTGGTGACGTGTATGAAGTATGTTATTCTTCACCATTGGTGAAGTGTATAAAGTCTGTTATTCTCCATTATTGGTGAGAAGTATAAAGTCTGTTATTCTCCATTGTTGGTGAGGTGTATAAAGTCTGTTATTCTCCATTATTGCTGACATGTATGAGGTCTGTTATTCTATATTATTGGTGACATGTATAAAGTCTGTTATTCTCCATTATTGTTGACGTGTATAAGGTCTGTTATTCTCCATTATTGGTGAAGTGTATAAAGTCTGTTATTCTCCATTATTGGTGAAGTGTATAAAGTCTGTTGTTCTCCATTATTGGTGAAGTGGATTAAGTCTTTTATTCTCCATTATTGGTGACATGTATAAAGTCTGTTATTCTCCATTATTGGTGACAAGTATAAAGTCTTTTATTCTCCATTATTGGTGAAGTGTATAAAGTCTTTTATTCTCCATTATTATTGAAGTGTATAAAGTTTGTTATTCTCCATTATTGGTGAAGTGTATGAAGTCTATTATTCCCCATTATTGGTGACATGTATGAAGTCTGTTATTCTCCATTATTGGTGAAGTGTATAAAGTATGTTATTCTCCATTATTGGTGAAGTGTATAAAGTCTGTTATTCTCCATTTTTGGTGACATGTATGAAGTCTGTTATTCTCCATTATTGGTGAAGTGTATAAAGTCTGTTCTTTTCCATTATTGGTTACGTCTATGAAGTCTGTTATTTTCCATTACTGATGAGGTGTATAAAGTATGTTATTTTTCATTATTTGTGGAGTGTATGAAGTCTGTTATTCTCTATTATTGGTGACGTGTATAAAGTCTGTTATTATCCATTATTGGTGACATGTATAAAGTCTGTTGTTCTCCTTTATTGGTGAAGTGTATAAAGTCGGTTATCCTCCATTATTGGTGACATGTATAAGGTCTGTTATTTTCCATTATTGGTGAAGTGGATTAAGTCTGTTATTCTCCATTATTGGTGAAGTGTATAAAGTCTGTTATTCTCCATTATTGGTGAAGTGTATGAAGTCTGTTATTATCCATTATTGGTGAAGTGTATAAAATCTGTTATTCTCCATTATTGGTGACATGTATGAAGTGTGTCATTCTCCATTATTGGTGAAGTGTATAAAGTCTGTTATTCTCCATTATTGGTGAAGTGTATAAAGTCTGTTATTCTCCATTTTTGGTGACGCGTATAAAGTCTGTTATTCTCCATTATTGGTGACATGTATGAGGTCTGTCATTCTTCATTATTGGTGAAGTGTACAAAGTCTGTTATTCTTCATTGTTGGTGAAGTGTATAAAGTCTGTTATTTTCTATTATTGGTGACATGTATAAAGTCTTATTTTCCATTATTGGTGATATGTATAAAGTCTGTTGTTCTCCTTTATTGGTGAAGTGTATAAAGTCGGTTATCCTCCATTATTGGTGACATGTATAAGGTCTGTTATTCTGCATTATTGGTGAAGTGGATTAAGTCTGTTATTCTCCATTATTGGTGAAGTGTATAAAGTCTGTTATTCTCCATTATTGGTGAAGTGTATGAAGTCTGTTATTATCCATTATTGGTGAAGTGTATAAAGTCTGTTATTCTCCATTATTGGTGACATGTATGAAGTCTGTTATTCTCCATTATTGGTGAAGTGTATAAAGTCTGTTATTCTCCATTATTGGTGAAGCGTATAAAGTCTGTTATTCTCCATTTTTGGTGACGTGTATGAAGTCTGTTATTCTCCATTATTGGTGATGAGTATAAAGTCTGTTATTCTCTATTATTGGTGACGTGTATAAAGTGTGTTTTTCTCCATTATTGGTGACGTCTATGAAGCCTGTTATTTTCCATTATTGACGACGTGTATAAAGTATGTTATTCTTCATTGTTGGTGAAGTGTATAAAGTTTGTTATTCTCTATTATTGGTGACGTGTATAAAGTCTGTTATTCTCCATTATTGGTGACATGTATAAAGTCTGTTGTTCTCCTTTATTGGTGAAGTGTATAAAGTCGGTTATCCTCCATTATTGGTGACATGTATAAGGTCTGTTATTCTCCATTATTGGTGAAGTGGATTAAGTCTGTTATTCTCCATTATTTGTGAAGTGTATAAAGTCTGTTATTCTCCATTATTGGTGAAGTGTATGAAGTCTGTTATTATCCACTATTGGTGAAGTGTATAAAATCTGTTATTCTCCATTATTGGTGACATGTATGAAGTCTGTTATTCTCCATTATTGGTGAAGTGTATAAAGTCTGTTATTCTCCATTATTGGTGAAGTGTATAAAGTCTGTTATTCTCCATTTTTGGTGACATGTATGAAGTCTGTTATTCTCCATTATTGGTGAAGTGTATAAAGTCTGTTCTTTTCCATTATTGGTGACGTCTATGAAGTCTGTTATTTTCCATTACTGATGACGTGTATAAAGTATGTTATTCTTCATTATTTGTGAAGTGTATAAAGTCTGTTATTCTCTATTATTGGTGACGTGTATAAAGTCTCTTATTATCCATTATTGGTGACATGTATAAAGTCTGTTGTTCTCCTTTATTGGTTAAGTGTATAAAGTCGGTTATCCTCCATTATTGGTGACATGTATAAGGTCTGTTATTTTCCATTATTGGTGAAGTGGATTAAGTCTGTTATTCTCCATTATTGGTGAAGTGTATAAAGTCTGTTATTCTCCATTATTGGTGAAGTGTATGAAGTCTGTTATTATCCATTATTGGTGAAGTGTATAAAATCTGTTATTCTCCATTATTGGTGACATGTATGAAGTGTGTCATTCTCCATTATTGGTGAAGTGTATAAAGTCTGTTATTCTCCATTATTGGTGAAGTGTATAAAGTCTGTTATTCTCCATTTTTGGTGACGCGTATAAAGTCTGTTATTCTCCATTATTGGTGACATGTATGAGGTCTGTCATTCTTCATTATTGGTGAAGTGTACAAAATCTGTTATTCTTCATTGTTGGTGAAGTGTATAAAGTCTGTTATTTTCTATTATATGTGACATGTATAAAGTCTTATTCTCCATTATCGGTGATATGTATAAAGTCTGTTGTTCTCCTTTATTGGTGAAGTGTATAAAGTCGGTTATCCTCCATTATTGGTGACATGTATAAGGTCTGTTACTCTCCATTATTGGTGAAGTGGATTAAGTCTGTTATTCTCCATTATTGGTGAAGTGTATAAAGTCTGTTATTCTCCATTATTGGTGAAGTGTATGAAGTCTGTTGTTATCCATTATTGGTGAAGTGTATAAAGTCTGTTATTCTCCATTATTGGTGACATGTATGAAGTCTGTTATTCTCCATTATTGGTGAAGTGTATAAAGTCTGTTATTCTCCATTATTGGTGAAGTGTATAAAGTCTGTTATTCTCCATTTTTGGTGACGTGTATGAAGTCTGTTATTCTCCATTATTGGTGATGAGTATAAAGTCTGTTATTCTCTATTATTGGTGACGTGTATAAAGTGTGTTTTTCTCCATTATTGGTGACGTCTATGAAGCCTGTTATTTTCCATTATTGACGACGTGTATAAAGTATGTTATTCTTCATTGTTGGTGAAGTGTATAAAGCCTGTTATTCTCTATTATTGGTGACGTGTATAAAGTCTGTTATTCTCCATTATTGGTGAAGTGTATAAAGTCTGTTATTCTCCATTTTTGGTGACGTGTATGAAGTCTGTTATTCTCCATTATTGGTGATGAGTATAAAGTCTGTTATTCTCTATTATTGGTGACGTGTATAAAGTGTGTTTTTCTCCATTATTGGTGACGTCTATGAAGCCTGTTATTTTCAATTATTGATGACGTGTATAAAGTATGTTATTCTTCATTATTGGTAAAGTGTATAAAGTCTGTGATTCTCCATTACTGGTGAAGATTATAAAGTCTGTTATTCTCCATTATTGGTTAAATGTATAAAGTCTGTTGTTTTCTATTATTGGTGACGTGTATAAAGTGTGTTATTCTCCTTTATTGGGGACATGTATCAAGTCTGTTATTCTCCATTATTGGTGACCTGTATAAAGTCTGTTATTCTCTATTATTGGTGACGTGTATAAGGTTTGTTATTCTCCATTATTGGTGACATGTATAAAGTCTGTTATTCTCCATCAGTGGTGACGTGTATAAAGTATGTTATTCTTCACCATTGGTGAATTGTATAAAGCCTGTTTTTCTTCATTATTGGTGACAAGTATAAAGTCTGTTATTCTCAATTATTGGTGAAGTGTATAAAGTCTGTTAGTCTCCGTTATTATTGAAGTGTATAAAGTCTGTTTTTCTCCATTATTGGTGACAGGTATAAAGTCTGTTATTCTCCATTATTGGTGAAGTGTATAAAGCCTGTTATTCTCCATTATTGGTGATGAGTATAAAGTCTGTTATTCTCTATTATTGGTGAAGTGGATTAAGTCTGTTATTCTCCATTATTGGTGAAGTGTATAAAGTCTGTTATTCTCCATTATTGGTGAAGTGTATGAAGTCTGTTATTATCCATTATTGGTGAAGTGTATAAAATATGTTATTCTCCATTATTGGTGACATGTATGAAGTCTGTTATTCTCCATTATTGGTGAAATGTATAAAGTCTTTTTGTTTCCATTATTGGTGACGTCTATGAAGTCTGTTATTTTCCATTATTGATGACGTGTATAAAGTATGTTATTCTTCATTATTTGTGAAGTGTATAAAGTCTGTTATTCTCCATTATTGGTGACGTGTATAAGGTCTGTTATTCTCCATTATTGGTGACATGTATAAAGTCTGTTATTCTCCATCAGTGGTGACGTGTATGAAGTATGTTATTCTTCACCATTGGTGAAGTGTATAAAGTCTGTTATTCTCTATTATTGGTGAGAAGTATAAAGTCTGTTATTCTCCATTGTTAGTGAAATGTATAAAGTCTGTTATTCTCCATTATTGCTGACATGTATGAGGTCTGTTATTCTCCATTATTGGTGACATGTATAAAGTCTGTTATTCTCCATTATTGTTGATGTGTATAAGGTCTGTTATTCTGCATTATTGGTGAAGTGTATAAAGTCTGTTATTCTCCATTATTGGTGAAGTGTATGAAGTCTATTATTCCCCATTATTGGTGACATGTATGAAGTCTGTTATTCTCCATTATTGGTGAAGTGGATTAAGTCTGTTATTCTCCATTATTGGTGAAGTGTATAAAGTCTGTTGTTCTCCATTATTGGTGAAGTGGATTAAGTCTTTTATTCTCCATTATTGGTGACATGTATAAAGTCTGTTATTCTCCATTATTGGTGACAAGTATAAAGTCTTTTATTCTCCATTATTGGTGAAGTGTATAAAGTCTTTTATTCTCCATTATTATTGAAGTGTATAAAGTCTGTTATTCTCCATTATTGGTGAAGTGTATGAAGTCTATTATTCCCCATTATTGGTGACATGTATGAAGTCTGTTATTCTCCATTATTGGTGAAGTGTATAAAGTATGTTATTCTCCATTATTGGTGAAGTGTATAAAGTCTGTTATTCTCCATTTTTGGTGACATGTATGAAGTCTGTTATTCTCCATTATTGGTGAAGTGTATAAAGTCTGTTCTTTTCCATTATTGGTGACGTCTATGAAGTCTGTTATTTTCCATTACTGATGATGTGTATAAAGTATGTTATTTTTCATTATTTGTGAAGTGTATAAAGTCTGTTATTCTCTATTATTGGTGAAGTGTATAAAGTCTGTTATTATCCATTATTGGTGACATGTATAAAGTCTGTTGTTCTCCTTTATTGGTGAAGTGTATAAAGTCGGTTATCCTCCATTATTGGTGACATGTATAAGGTCTGTTATTTTCCATTATTGGTGAAGTGGATTAAGTCTGTTATTCTCCATTATTGGTGAAGTGTATAAAGTCTGTTATTCTCCATTATTGGTGAAGTGTATGAAGTCTGTTATTATCCATTATTGGTGAAGTGTATAAAATCTGTTATTCTCCATTATTGGTGACATGTATGAAGTGTGTCATTCTCCATTATTGGTGAAGTGTATAAAGTCTGTTATTCTCCATTATTGGTGAAGTGTATAAAGTCTGTTATTCTCCATTTTTGGTGACGCGTATAAAGTCTGTTATTCTCCATTATTGGTGACATGTATGAGGTCTGTCATTCTTCATTATTGGTGAAGTGTACAAAGTCTGTTATTCTTCATTGTTGGTGAAGTGTATAAAGTCTGTTATTTTCTATTATTGGTGACATGTATAAAGTCTTATTTTCCATTATTGGTGATATGTATAAAGTCTGTTGTTCTCCTTTATTGGTGAAGTGTATAAAGTCGGTTATCCTCCATTATTGGTGACATGTATAAGGTCTGTTATTCTCCATTATTGGTGAAGTGGATTAAGTCTGTTATTCTCCATTATTGGTGAAGTGTATAAAGTCTGTTATTCTCCATTATTGGTGAAGTGTATGAAGTCTGTTATTATCCATTATTGGTGAAGTGTATAAAGTCTGTTATTCTCCATTATTGGTGACATGTATGAAGTCTGTTATTCTCCATTATTGGTGAAGTGTATAAAGTCTGTTATTCTCCATTATTGGTGAAGTGTATAAAGTCTGTTATTCTCCATTTTTGGTGACGTGTATGAAGTCTGTTATTCTCCATTATTGGTGATGAGTATAAAGTCTGTTATTCTCTATTATTGGTGTTGTGTATAAAGTGTGTTTTTCTCCATTATTGGTGACGTCTATGAAGCCTGTTATTTTCCATTATTGACGACGTGTATAAAGTATGTTATTCTTCATTGTTGGTGAAGTGTATAAAGTCTGTTATTCTCTATTATTGGTGACGTGTATAAAGTCTGTTATTCTCCATTATTGGTGACATGTATGAAGTCTGTTGTTCTCCTTTATTGGTGAAGTGTATAAAGTCGGTTATCCTCCATTATTGGTGACATGTATAAGGTCTGTTATTCTCCATTATTGGTGAAGTGGATTAAGTCTGTTATTCTCCATTATTGGTGAAGTGTATAAAGTCTGTTATTCTCCATTATTGGTGAAGTGTATGAAGTCTGTTATTATCCACTATTGGTGAAGTGTATAAAATCTGTTATTCTCCATTATTGGTGACATGTATGAAGTCTGTTATTCTCCATTATTGGTGAAGTGTATAAAGTCTGTTATTCTCCATTATTGGTGAAGTGTATAAAGTCTGTTATTCTCCATTTTTGGTGACATGTATGAAGTCTGTTATTCTCCATTATTGGTGAAGTGTATAAAGTCTGTTCTTTTCCATTATTGGTGACGTCTATGAAGTCTGTTATTTTCCATTACTGATGACGTGTATAAAGTATGTTATTCTTCATTATTTGTGAAGTGTATAAAGTCTGTTATTCTCTATTATTGGTGACGTGTATAAAGTCTCTTATTATCCATTATTGGTGACATGTATAAAGTCTGTTGTTCTCCTTTATTGGTTAAGTGTATAAAGTCGGTTATCCTCCATTATTGGTGACATGTGTAAGGTCTGTTATTTTCCATTATTGGTGAAGTGGATTAAGTCTGTTATTCTCCATTATTGGTGAAGTGTATAAAGTCTGTTATTCTCCATTATTGGTGAAGTGTATGAAGTCTGTTATTATCCATTATTGGTGAAGTGTATAAAATCTGTTATTCTCCATTATTGGTGACATGTATGAAGTGTGTCATTCTCCATTATTGGTGAAGTGTATAAAGTCTGTTATTCTCCATTATTGGTGAAGTGTATAAAGTCTGTTATTCTCCATTTTTGGTGACGCGTATAAAGTCTGTTATTCTCCATTATTGGTGACATGTATGAGGTCTGTCATTCTTCATTATTGGTGAAGTGTACAAAATCTGTTATTCTTCATTGTTGGTGAAGTGTATAAAGTCTGGTATTTTCTATTATTGGTGACATGTATAAAGTCTTATTCTCCATTATCGGTGATATGTATAAAGTCTGTTGTTCTCCTTTATTGGTGAAGTGTATAAAGTCGGTTATCCTCCATTATTGGTGACATGTATAAGGTCTGTTACTTTCCATTATTGGTGAAGTGGATTAAGTCTGTTATTCTCCACTATTGGTGAAGTGTATAAAGTCTGTTATTCTCCATTATTGGTGAAGTGTATGAAGTCTGTTATTATCCATTATTGGTGAAGTGTATAAAGTCTGTTATTCTCCATTATTGGTGACATGTATGAAGTCTGTTATTCTCCATTATTGGTGAAGTGTATAAAGTCTGTTATTCTCCATTACTGGTGAAGTTTATAAAGTTTGTTATTCTCCATTATTGGTGACATGTATAAAGTCTGTTGTTCTCCATTATTGGTGAAGTGGATTAAGTCTGTTATTCTCCATTATTGGTGACATGTATAAAGTCTGTTATTATCCACTATTGGTGAAGTGTATAAAATCTGTTATTCTCCATTATTGGTGACATGTATGAAGTCTGTTATTCTCCATTATTGGTGAAGTGTATAAAGTCTTTTTGTTTCCATTATATGTGACGTCTATAAAGTCTGTTATTTTCCATTATTGATGACGTGTATAAAGTATGTTATTCTTCGTTATTTGTGAAGTGTATAAAGTCTGTTATTCTCTATTATTGGTGACATGTATAAAGTCTGTTATTATCCACTATTGGTGAAGTGTATAAAATCTGTTATTCTCCATTATTGGTGAAGTGTATAAAGTCTGTTATTCTCCATTATTGGTGAAGTGTATAAAGTCTGTTATTCTCCATTTTTGGTGACGCGTATAAAGTCTGTTATTCTCCATTATTGGTGACATGTATGAGGTCTGTCATTCTTCATTATTGGTGAAGTGTACAAAATCTGTTATTCTTCATTGTTGGTGAAGTGTATAAAGTCTGGTATTTTCTATTATTGGTGACATGTATAAAGTCTTATTCTCCATTATCGGTGATATGTATAAAGTCTGTTGTTCTCCTTTATTGGTGAAGTGTATAAAGTCGGTTATCCTCCATTATTGGTGACATGTATAAGGTCTGTTACTTTCCATTATTGGTGAAGTGGATTAAGTCTGTTATTCTCCACTATTGGTGAAGTGTATAAAGTCTGTTATTCTCCATTATTGGTGAAGTGTATGAAGTCTGTTATTATCCATTATTGGTGAAGTGTATAAAGTCTGTTATTCTCCATTATTGGTGACATGTATGAAGTCTGTTATTCTCCATTATTGGTGAAGTGTATAAAGTCTGTTATTCTCCATTACTGGTGAAGTTTATAAAGTCTGTTATTCTCCATTATTGGTGACATGTATAAAGTCTGTTGTTCTCCATTATTGGTGAAGTGGATTAAGTCTGTTATTCTCCATTATTGGTGACATGTATGAAGTCTGTTATTATCCACTATTGGTGAAGTGTATAAAATCTGTTATTCTCCATTATTGGTGACATGTATGAAGTCTGTTATTCTCCATTATTGGTGAAGTGTATAAAGTCTTTTTGTTTCCATTATATGTGACGTCTATAAAGTCTGTTATTTTCCATTATTGATGACGTGTATAAAGTATGTTATTCTTCGTTATTTGTGAAGTGTATAAAGTCTGTTATTCTCCATTATTGGTGACGTGTATAAGGTCTGTTATTCTCCATTATTGGTGACATGTATAAAGTCTGTTATTCTCCATCAGTGGTGACGTGTATGAAGTATGTTATTCTTCACCATTGGTGAAGTGTATAAAGTCTGTTATTCTCCATTATTGGTGAGAAGTATAAAGTCTGTTATTCTCCATTGTTGGTGAGGTGTATAAAGTCTGTTATTCTCCATTATTGCTGACATGTATGAGGTCTGTTATTCTCCATTATTGGTGACATGTATGAAGTCTGTTATTCTCCATTATTGTTGACGTGTATAAGGTCTGTTATTCTCCATTATTGGTGAAGTGTATGAAGTCTGTTATTCTCCATTATTGGTGAAGTGTATAAAGTCTGTTATTCTCCATTTTTGGTGACATGTATGAAGTCTGTTATTCTCCATTATTGGTGAAGTGTATAAAGTCTGTTCTTTTCCATTATTGGTGACGTCTATAAAGTCTGTTATTTTCCATTACTGATGACGTGTATAAAGTATGTTATTCTTCATTATTTGTGAAGTGTATAAAGTCTGTTATTCTCTATTATTGGTGACATGTATAAAGTCTGTTATTATCCATTATTGGTGACATGTATAAAGTCTGTTGTTCTCCTTTATTGGTGAAGTGTATAAAGTCGGTTATCCTCCATTATTGGTGACATGTATAAGGTCTGTTATTTTCCATTATTGGTGAAGTGGATTAAGTCTGTTATTCTCCATTATTGGTGAAGTGTATAAAGTCTGTTATTCTCCATTATTGGTGAAGTGTATGAAGTCTGTTATTATCCATTATTGGTGAAGTGTATAAAATCTGTTATTCTCCATTATTGGTGACATGTATGAAGTGTGTCATTCTCCATTATTGGTGAAGTGTATAAAGTCTGTTATTCTCCATTATTGGTGAAGTGTATAAAGTCTGTTATTCTCCATTTTTGGTGACGCGTATAAAGTCTGTTATTCTCCATTATTGGTGACATGTATGAGGTCTGTCATTCTTCATTATTGGTGAAGTGTACAAAGTCTGTTATTCTTCATTGTTGGTGAAGTGTATAAAGTCTGTTATTTTCTATTATTGGTGACATGTATAAAGTCTTATTCTCCATTATTGGTGATATGTATAAAGTCTGTTGTTCTCCTTTATTGGTGAAGTGTATAAAGTCGGTTATCCTCCATTATTGGTGACATGTATAAGGTCTGTTATTCTCCATTATTGGTGAAGTGGATTAAGTCTGTTATTCTCCATTATTGGTGAAGTGTATAAAGTCTGTTGTTCTCCATTATTGGTGAAGTGGATTAAGTCTTTTATTCTCCATTATTGGTGACATGTATAAAGTCTGTTATTCTCCATTATTGGTGACAAGTATAAAGTCTTTTATTCTCCATTATTGGTGAAGTGTATAAAGTCTTTTATTCTCCATTATTATTGAAGTGTATAAAGTCTGTTATTCTCCATTATTGGTGAAGTGTATGAAGTCTATTATTCCCCATTATTGGTGACATGTATGAAGTCTGTTATTCTCCATTATTGGTGAAGTGTATAAAGTATGTTATTCTCCATTATTGGTGAAGTGTATAAAGTCTGTTATTCTCCATTTTTGGTGACATGTATGAAGTCTGTTATTCTCCATTATTGGTGAAGTGTTAAAGTCTGTTCTTTTCCATTATTTGTGACGTCTATGAAGTCTGTTATTTTCCATTACTGATGATGTGTATAAAGTATGTTATTTTTCATTATTTGTGAAGTGTATAAAGTCTGTTATTCTCTATTATTGGTGACGTGTATAAAGTCTGTTATTATCCATTATTGGTGACATGTATAAAGTCTGTTGTTCTCCTTTATTGGTGAAGTGTATAAAGTCGGTTATCCTTCATTATTGGTGACATGTATAAGGTCTGTTATTTTCCATTATTGGTGAAGTGGATTAAGTCTGTTATTCTCCATTATTGGTGAAGTGTATAAAGTCTGTTATTCTCCATCATTGGTGAAGTGTATGAAGTCTGTTATTATCCATTATTGGTGAAGTGTATAAAATCTGTTATTCTCCATTATTGGTGACATGTATGAAGTGTGTCATTCTCCATTATTGGTGAAGTGTATAAAGTCTGTTATTCTCCATTATTGGTGAAGTGTATAAAGTCTGTTATTCTCCATTTTTGGTGACGCGTATAAAGTCTGTTATTCTCCATTATTGGTGACATGTATGAGGTCTGTCATTCTTCATTATTGGTGAAGTGTACAAAGTCTGTTATTCTTCATTGTTGGTGAAGTGTATAAAGTCTGTTATTTTCTATTATTGGTGACATGTATAAAGTCTTATTTTCCATTATTGGTGATATGTATAAAGTCTGTTGTTCTCCTTTATTGGTGAAGTGTATAAAGTCGGTTATCCTCCATTATTGGTGACATGTATAAGGTCTGTTATTCTCCATTATTGGTGAAGTGGATTAAGTCTGTTATTCTCCATTATTGGTGAAGTGTATAAAGTCTGTTATTCTCCATTATTGGTGAAGTGTATGAAGTCTGTTATTATCCATTATTGGTGAAGTGTATAAAGTCTGTTATTCTCCATTATTGGTGACATGTATGAAGTCTGTTATTCTCCATTATTGGTGAAGTGTATAAAGTCTGTTATTCTCCATTATTGGTGAAGTGTATAAAGTCTGTTATTCTCCATTTTTGGTGACGTGTATGAAGTCTGTTATTCTCCATTATTGGTGATGAGTATGGAGTCTGTTATTCTCTATTATTGGTGTTGTGTATAAAGTGTGTTTTTCTCCATTATTGGTGACGTCTATGAAGCCTGTTATTTTCCATTATTGACGACGTGTATAAAGTATGTTATTCTTCATTGTTGGTGAAGTGTATAAAGTCTGTTATTCTCTATTATTGGTGACGTGTATAAAGTCTGTTATTCTCCATTATTGGTGACATGTATAAAGTCTGTTGTTCTCCTTTATTGGTGAAGTGTATAAAGTCGGTTATCCTCCATTATTGGTGACATGTATAAGGTCTGTTATTCTCCATTATTGGTGAAGTGGATTAAGTCTGTTATTCTCCATTATTGGTGAAGTGTATGAAGTCTGTTATTCTCCATTATTGGTGAAGTGTATGAAGTCTGTTATTATCCACTATTGGTGAAGTGTATAAAATCTGTTATTCTCCATTATTGGTGACATGTATGAAGTCTGTTATTCTCCATTATTGGTGAAGTGTATAAAGTCTGTTATTCTCCATTATTGGTGAAGTGTATAAAGTCTGTTATTCTCCATTTTTGGTGACATGTATGAAGTCTGTTATTCTCCATTATTGGTGAAGTGTATAAAGTCTGTTCTTTTCCATTATTGGTGACGTCTATGAAGTCTGTTATTTTCCATTACTGATGACGTGTATAAAGTATGTTATTCTTCATTATTTGTGAAGTGTATAAAGTCTGTTATTCTCTATTATTGGTGACGTGTATAAAGTCTCTTATTATCCATTATTGGTGACATGTATAAAGTCTGTTGTTCTCCTTTATTGGTTAAGTGTATAAAGTCGGTTATCCTCCATTATTGGTGACATGTATAAGGTCTGTTATTTTCCATTATTGGTGAAGTGGATTAAGTCTGTTATTCTCCATTATTGGTGAAGTGTATAGAGTCTGTTATTCTCCATTATTGGTGAAGTGTATGAAGTCTGTTATTATCCATTATTGGTGAAGTATATAAAATCTGTTATTCTCCATTATTGGTGACATGTATGAAGTGTGTCATTCTCCATTATTGGTGAAGTGTATAAAGTCTGTTATTCTCCATTATTGGTGAAGTGTATAAAGTCTGTTATTCTCCATTTTTGGTGACGCGTATAAAGTCTGTTATTCTCCATTATTGGTGACATGTATGAGGTCTGTCATTCTTCATTATTGGTGAAGTGTACAAAATCTGTTATTCTTCATTGTTGGTGAAGTGTACAAAATCTGTTATTCTCCATTATTGGTGAAGTGTATAAAGTCTGTTATTCTCCATTATTGGTGAAGTGTATGAAGTCTGTTATTATCCATTATTGGTGAAGTATATAAAATCTGTTATTCTCCATTATTGGTGACATGTATGAAGTGTGTCATTCTCCATTATTGGTGAAGTGTATAAAGTCTGTTATTCTCCATTATTGGTGAAGTGTATAAAGTCTGTTATTCTCCATTTTTGGTGACGCGTATAAAGTCTGTTATTCTCCATTATTGGTGACATGTATGAGGTCTGTCATTCTTCATTATTGGTGAAGTGTACAAAATCTGTTATTCTCCATTATTGGTGAAGTGTATAAAGTCTGTTATTCTCCATTATTGGTGAAGTGTATGAAGTCTGTTATTATCCATTATTGGTGAAGTGTATAAAGTCTGTTATTCTCCATTATTGGTGACATGTATGAAGTCTGTTATTCTCCATTATTGGTGAAGTGTATAAAGTCTGTTATTCTCCATTATTGGTGAAGTGTATAAAGTCTGTTATTCTCCATTTTTGGTGACGTGTATGAAGTCTGTTATTCTCCATTATTGGTGATGAGTATAAAGTCTGTTATTCTCTATTATTGGTGACGTGTATAAAGTGTGTTTTTCTCCATTATTGGTGACGTCTATGAAGCCTGTTATTTTCCATTATTGACGACGTGTATAAAGTATGTTAGTCTTCATTGTTGGTGAAGTGTATAAAGCCTGTTATTCTCTATTATTGGTGACGTGTATAAAGTCTGTTATTCTCCATTATTGGTGAAGTGTATAAAGTCTGTTATTCTCCATTTTTGGTGACGTGTATGAAGTCTGTTATTCTCCATTATTGGTGATGAGTATAAAGTCTGTTATTCTCTATTATTGGTGACGTGTATAAAGTGTGTTTTTCTCCATTATTGGTGACGTCTATGAAGCCTGTTATTTTCCATTATTGACGACGTGTATAAAGTATGTTATTCTTCATTGTTGGTGAAGTGTATAAAGTCTGTTATTCTCTATTATTGGTGACGTGTATAAAGTCTGTTATTCTCCATTATTGGTGACATGTATAAAGTCTGTTGTTCTCCTTTATTGGTGAAGTGTATAAAGTCGGTTATCCTCCATTATTGGTGACATGTATAAGGTCTGTTATTCTCCATTATTGGTGAAGTGGATTCAGTCTGTTATTCTCCATTATTGGTGAAGTGTATAAAGTCTGTTATTCTCCATTATTGGTGAAGTGTATGAAGTCTGTTATTATCCATTATTGGTGAAGTGTATAAAGTCTGTTATTCTCCATTATTGGTGACATGTATGAAGTCTGTTATTCTCCATTATTGGTGAAGTGTATAAAGTCTGTTATTCTCCATTATTGGTGAAGTGTATAAAGTCTGTTATTCTCCATTTTTGGTGACGTGTATGAAGTCTGTTATTCTCCATTATTGGTGATGAGTATAAAGTCTGTTATTCTCTATTATTGGTGACGTGTATAAAGTGTGTTTTTCTCCATTATTGGTGACGTCTATGAAGCCTGTTATTTTCCATTATTGACGACGTGTATAAAGTATGTTATTCTTCATTGTTGGTGAAGTGTATAAAGTCTGTTATTCTCTATTATTGGTGACGTGTATAAAGTCTGTTATTCTCCATTATTGGTGACATGTATAAAGTCTGTTGTTCTCCTTTATTGGTGAAGTGTATAAAGTCGGTTATCCTCCATTATTGGTGACATGTATAAGGTCTGTTATTCTCCATTATTGGTGAAGTGGATTAAGTCTGTTATTCTCCATTATTGGTGAAGTGTATAAAGTCTGTTATTCTCCATTATTGGTGAAGTGTATGAAGTCTGTTATTATCCACTATTGGTGAAGTGTATAAAATCTGTTATTCTCCATTATTGGTGACATGTATGAAGTCTGTTATTCTCCATTATTGGTGAAGTGTATAAAGTCTGTTATTCTCCATTATTGGTGAAGTGTATAAAGTCTGTTATTCTCCATTTTTGGTTACATGTATGAAGTCTGTTATTCTCCATTATTGGGGAAGTGTATAAAGTCTGTTCTTTTCCATTATTGGTGACGTCTATGAAGTCTGTTATTTTCCATTACTGATGACGTGTATAAAGTATGTTATTCTTCATTATTTGTGAAGTGTATAAAGTCTGTTATTCTCTATTATTGGTGACGTGTATAAAGTCTCTTATTATCCATTATTGGTGACATGTATAAAGTCTGTTGTTCTCCTTTATTGGTGAAGTGTATAAAGTCGGTTATCCTCCATTATTGGTGACATGTATAAGGTCTGTTATTTTCCATTATTGGTGAAGTGGATTAAGTCTGTTATTCTCCATTATTGGTGAAGTGTATAAAGTCTGTTATTCTCCATTATTGGTGAAGTGTATGAAGTCTGTTATTATCAATTATTGGTGAAGTGTATAAAATCTGTTATTCTCCATTATTGGTGACATGTATGAAGTGTGTCATTCTCCATTATTGGTGAAGTGTATAAAGTCTGTTATTCTCCATTATTGGTGAAGTGTATAAAGTCTGTTATTCTCCAATTTTGGTGACGCGTATAAAGTCTGTTATTCTCCATTATTGGTGACATGTATGAGGTCTGTCATTCTTCATTATTGGTGAAGTGTACAAAATCTGTTATTCTTCATTGTTGGTGAAGTGTATAAAGTCTGTTATTTTCTATTATTGGTGACATGTATAAAGTCTTATTCTCCATTATCGGTGATATGTATAAAGTCTGTTGTTCTCCTTTATTGGTGAAGTGTATAAAGTCGGTTATCCTCCATTATTGGTGACATGTATAAGGTCTGTTACTCTCCATTATTGGTGAAGTGGATTAAGTCTGTTATTCTCCATTATTGGTGAAGTGTATGAAGTCTGTTATTCTCCATTATTGGTGAAGTGTATGAAGTCTGTTATTATCCATTATTGGTGAAGTGTATAAAGTCTGTTATTCTCCATTATTGGTGACATGTATGAAGTCTGTTATTCTCCATTATTGGTGAAGTGTATAAAGTCTGTTATTCTCCATTATTGGTGAAGTGTATAAAGTCTGTTATTCTCCATTTTTGTTGACGTGTATGAAGTCTGTTATTCTCCATTATTGGTGATGAGTATAAAGTCTGTTATTCTCTATTATTGGTGACGTGTATAAAGTGTGTTTTTCTCCATTATTGGTGACGTCTATGAAGCCTGTTATTTTCCATTATTGACGACGTGTATAAAGTATGTTATTCTTCATTGTTGGTGAAGTGTATAAAGTTTGTTATTCTCTATTATTGGTGACGTGTATAAAGTCTGTTATTCTCCATTATTGGTGACATGTATAAAGTCTGTTGTTCTCCTTTATTGGTGAAGTGTATAAAGTTGGTTATCCTCCATTATTGGTGACAAGTATAAAGTCTTTTATTCTCCATTATTGGGGAAGTGTATAAAGTCTGTGATTCTCCATTACTGGTGAAGTTTATGAAGTCTGTTATTCTCCATTATTGGTGAAGTGTATAAAGTCTGTTATTCTCCATTATTGGTGAAGTGTATGAAGTCTGTTATTATCCACTATTGGTGAAGTGTATAAAATCTGTTATTCTCCATTATTGGTGACATGTATGAAGTCTGTTATTCTCCATTATTGGTGAAGTGTATAAAGTCTGTTATTCTCCATTATTGGTGAAGTGTATAAAGTCTGTTATTCTCCATTTTTGGTGACATGTATGAAGTCTGTTATTCTCCATTATTGGTGAAGTGTATAAAGTCTGTTCTTTTCCATTATTGGTGACGTCTATGAAGTCTGTTATTTTCCATTACTGATGACGTGTATAAAGTATGTTATTCTTCATTATTTGTGAAGTGTATAAAGTCTGTTATTCTCTATTATTGGTGACGTGTATAAAGTCTCTTTTTATCCATTATTGGTGACATGTATAAAGTCTGTTGTTCTCCTTTATTGGTTAAGTGTATAAAGTCGGTTATCCTCCATTATTGGTGACATGTATAAGGTCTGTTATTTTCCATTATTGGTGAAGTGGATTAAGTCTGTTATTCTCCATTATTGGTGAAGTGTATAAAGTCTGTTATTCTCCATTATTGGTGAAGTGTATGAAGTCTGTTATTATCCATTATTGGTGAAGTGTATAAAATCTGTTATTCTCCATTATTGGTGACATGTATGAAGTGTGTCATTCTCCATTATTGGTGAAGTGTATAAAGTCTGTTATTCTCCATTATTGGTGAAGTGTATAAAGTCTGTTATTCTCCATTTTTGGTGACGCGTATAAAGTCTGTTATTCTCCATTTTTGGTGACATGTATGAGGTCTGTCATTCTTCATTATTGGTGAAGTGTACAAAATCTGTTATTCTTCATTGTTGGTGAAGTGTATAAAGTCTGTTATTTTCTATTATTGGTGACATGTATAAAGTCTTATTCTCCATTATCGGTGATATGTATAAAGTCTGTTGTTCTCCTTTATTGGTGAAGTGTATAAAGTCGGTTATCCTCCATTATTGGTGACATGTATAAGGTCTGTTACTCTCCATTATTGGTGAAGTGGATTAAGTCTGTTATTCTCCATTATTGGTGAAGTGTATAAAGTCTGTTATTCTCCATTATTGGTGAAGTGTATGAAGTCTGTTATTATCCATTATTGGTGAAGTGTATAAAGTCTGTTATTCTCCATTATTGGTGACATGTATGAAGTCTGTTATTCTCCATTATTGGTGAAGTGTATAAAGTCTGTTATTCTCCATTACTGGTGAAGTTTATAAAGTCTGTTATTCTCCATTATTGGTGACATGTATAAAGTCTGTTGTTCTCCATTATTGGTGAAGTGCATTAAGTCTGTTATTCTCCATTATTGGTGACATGTATAAAGTCTGTTATTATCCACTATTGGTGAAGTGTATAAAATCTGTTATTCTCCATTATTGGTGACATGTATGAAGTCTGTTATTCTCCATTATTGGTGAAGTGTATAAAGTCTTTTTGTTTCCATTATATGTGACGTCTATGAAGTCTGTTATTTTCCATTATTGATGACGTGTATAAAGTATGTTATTCTTCGTTATTTGTGAAGTGTATAAAGTCTGTTATTCTCCATTATTGGTGAAGTGTATAAAGTCTGTTATTCTCCATTTTTGGTGACGCGTATAAAGTCTGTTATTCTCCATTATTGGTGACATGTATGAGGTCTGTCATTCTTCATTATTGGTGAAGTGTACAAAATCTGTTATTCTTCATTGTTGGTGAAGTGTATAAAGTCTGTTATTTTCTATTATTGGTGACATGTATAAAGTCTTATTCTCCATTATCGGTGATATGTATAAAGTCTGTTGTTCTCCTTTATTGGTGAAGTGTATAAAGTCGGTTATCCTCCATTATTGGTGACATGTATAAGGTCTGTTACTCTCCATTATTGGTGAAGTGGATTAAGTCTGTTATTCTCCATTATTGGTGAAGTGTATAAAGTCTGTTATTCTCCATTATTGGTGAAGTGTATGAAGTCTGTTATTATCCATTATTGGTGAAGTGTATAAAGTCTGTTATTCTCCATTATTGGTGACATGTATGAAGTCTGTTATTCTCCATTATTGGTGAAGTGTATAAAGTCTGTTATTCTCCATTATTGGTGAAGTGTATAAAGTCTGTTATTCTCCATTTTTGGTGACGTGTATGAAGTCTGTTATTCTCCATTATTGGTGATGAGTATAAAGTCTGTTATTCTCTATTATTGGTGACGTGTATAAAGTGTGTTTTTCTCCATTATTGGTGACGTCTATGAAGCCTGTTATTTTCCATTATTGACGACGTGTATAAAGTATGTTAGTCTTCATTGTTGGTGAAGTGTATAAAGCCTGTTATTCTCTATTATTGGTGACGTGTATAAGGTCTGTTATTCTCCATTATTGGTGAAGTGTATAAAGTCTGTTATTCTCCATTTTTGGTGACGTGTATGAAGTCTGTTATTCTCCATTATTGGTGATGAGTATAAAGTCTGTTATTCTCTATTATTGGTGACGTGTATAAAGTGTGTTTTTCTCCATTATTGGTGACGTCTATGAAGCCTGTTATTTTCCATTATTGACGACGTGTATAAAGTATGTTATTCTTCATTGTTGGTGAAGTGTATAAAGTCTGTTATTCTCTATTATTGGTGACGTGTATAAAGTCTGTTATTCTCCATTATTGGTGACATGTATAAAGTCTGTTGTTCTCCTTTATTGGTGAAGTGTATAAAGTCGGTTATCCTCCATTATTGGTGACATGTATAAGGTCTGTTATCCTCCATTATTGGTGAAGTGTATAAAGTCTGTTATTCTCCACTATTGGTGAAGTGTATGAAGTCTGTTATTATCCATTATTGGTGAAGTGTATAAAGTCTGTTATTCTCCATTATTGGTGACATGTATGAAGTCTGTTATTCTCCATTATTGGTGAAGTGTATAAAGTCTGTTATTCTCCATTATTGGTGAAGTGTATAAAGTCTGTTATTCTCCATTTTTGGTGACGTGTATGAAGTCTGTTATTCTCCATTATTGGTGATGAGTATAAAGTCTGTTATTCTCTATTATTGGTGACGTGTATAAAGTGTGTTTTTCTCCATTATTGGTGACGTCTATGAAGCCTGTTATTTTCCATTATTGACGACGTGTATAAAGTATGTTATTCTTCATTGTTGGTGAAGTGTATAAAGTCTGTTATTCTCCATTATTGGTGAAGTGTATGAAGTCTGTTATTATTCATTATTGGTGAAGTGTATAAAGTCTGTTATTCTCCATTATTGGTGACATGTATGAAGTCTGTTATTCTCCATTATTGGTGAAGTGTATAAAGTCTGTTATTCTCCATTACTGGTGAAGTTTATAAAGTCTGTTATTCTCCATTATTGGTGACATGTATAAAGTCTGTTGTTCTCCATTATTGGTGAAGTGCATTAAGTCTGTTATTCTCCATTATTGGTGACATGTATAAAGTCTGTTATTATCCACTATTGGTGAAGTGTATAAAATCTGTTATTCTCCATTATTGGTGACATGTATGAAGTCTGTTATTCTCCATTATTGGTGAAGTGTATAAAGTCTTTTTGTTTCCATTATATGTGACGTCTATGAAGTCTGTTATTTTCCATTATTGATGACGTGTATAAAGTATGTTATTCTTCGTTATTTGTGAAGTGTATAAAGTCTGTTATTCTCCATTATTGGTGAAGTGTATAAAGTCTGTTATTCTCCATTTTTGGTGACGCGTATAAAGTCTGTTATTCTCCATTATTGGTGACATGTATGAGGTCTGTCATTCTTCATTATTGGTGAAGTGTACAAAATCTGTTATTCTTCATTGTTGGTGAAGTGTATAAAGTCTGTTATTTTCTATTATTGGTGACATGTATAAAGTCTTATTCTCCATTATCGGTGATATGTATAAAGTCTGTTGTTCTCCTTTATTGGTGAAGTGTATAAAGTCGGTTATCCTCCATTATTGGTGACATGTATAAGGTCTGTTACTCTCCATTATTGGTGAAGTGGATTAAGTCTGTTATTCTCCATTATTGGTGAAGTGTATAAAGTCTGTTATTCTCCATTATTGGTGAAGTGTATGAAGTCTGTTATTATCCATTATTGGTGAAGTGTATAAAGTCTGTTATTCTCCATTATTGGTGACATGTATGAAGTCTGTTATTCTCCATTATTGGTGAAGTGTATAAAGTCTGTTATTCTCCATTATTGGTGAAGTGTATAAAGTCTGTTATTCTCCATTTTTGGTGACGTGTATGAAGTCTGTTATTCTCCATTATTGGTGATGAGTATAAAGTCTGTTATTCTCTATTATTGGTGACGTGTATAAAGTGTGTTTTTCTCCATTATTGGTGACGTCTATGAAGCCTGTTATTTTCCATTATTGACGACGTGTATAAAGTATGTTAGTCTTCATTGTTGGTGAAGTGTATAAAGCCTGTTATTCTCTATTATTGGTGACGTGTATAAGGTCTGTTATTCTCCATTATTGGTGAAGTGTATAAAGTCTGTTATTCTCCATTTTTGGTGACGTGTATGAAGTCTGTTATTCTCCATTATTGGTGATGAGTATAAAGTCTGTTATTCTCTATTATTGGTGACGTGTATAAAGTGTGTTTTTCTCCATTATTGGTGACGTCTATGAAGCCTGTTATTTTCCATTATTGACGACGTGTATAAAGTATGTTATTCTTCATTGTTGGTGAAGTGTATAAAGTCTGTTATTCTCTATTATTGGTGACGTGTATAAAGTCTGTTATTCTCCATTATTGGTGACATGTATAAAGTCTGTTGTTCTCCTTTATTGGTGAAGTGTATAAAGTCGGTTATCCTCCATTATTGGTGACATGTATAAGGTCTGTTATTCTCCATTATTGGTGAAGTGGATTCAGTCTGTTATCCTCCATTATTGGTGAAGTGTATAAAGTCTGTTATTCTCCACTATTGGTGAAGTGTATGAAGTCTGTTATTATCCATTATTGGTGAAGTGTATAAAGTCTGTTATTCTCCATTATTGGTGACATGTATGAAGTCTGTTATTCTCCATTATTGGTGAAGTGTATAAAGTCTGTTATTCTCCATTATTGGTGAAGTGTATAAAGTCTGTTATTCTCCATTTTTGGTGACGTGTATGAAGTCTGTTATTCTCAATTATTGGTGATGAGTATAAAGTCTGTTATTCTCTATTATTGGTGACGTGTATAAAGTGTGTTTTTCTCCATTATTGGTGACGTCTATGAAGCCTGTTATTTTCCATTATTGACGACGTGTATAAAGTATGTTATTCTTCATTGTTGGTGAAGTGTATAAAGTCTGTTATTCTCTATTATTGGTGACGTGTATAAAGTCTGTTATTCTCCATTATTGGTGACATGTATAAAGTCTGTTGTTCTCCTTTATTGGTGAAGTGTATAAAGTCGGTTATCCTCCATTATTGGTGACATGTATAAGGTCTGTTATTCTCCATTATTGGTGAAGTGGATTAAGTCTGTTATTCTCCATTATTGGTGAAGTGTATAAAGTCTGTTATTCTCCATTATTGGTGAAGTGTATGAAGTCTGTTATTATCCACTATTGGTGAAGTGTATAAAATCTGTTATTCTCCATTATTGGTGACATGTATGAAGTCTGTTATTCTCCATTATTGGTGAAGTGTATAAAGTCTGTTATTCTCCATTATTGGTGAAGTGTATAAAGTCTGTTATTCTCCATTTTTGGTTACATGTATGAAGTCTGTTATTCTCCATTATTGGGGAAGTGTATAAAGTCTGTTCTTTTCCATTATTGGTGACGTCTATGAAGTCTGTTATTTTCCATTACTGATGACGTGTATAAAGTATGTTATTCTTCATTATTTGTGAAGTGTATAAAGTCTGTTATTCTCTATTATTGGTGACGTGTATAAAGTCTCTTATTATCCATTATTGGTGACATGTATAAAGTCTGTTGTTCTCCTTTATTGGTGAAGTGTATAAAGTCGGTTATCCTCCATTATTGGTGACATGTATAAGGTCTGTTATTTTCCATTATTGGTGAAGTGGATTAAGTCTGTTATTCTCCATTATTGGTGAAGTGTATAAAGTCTGTTATTCTCCATTATTGGTGAAGTGTATGAAGTCTGTTATTATCAATTATTGGTGAAGTGTATAAAGTCTGTTCTTTTCCATTATTGGTGACGTCTATGAAGTCTGTTATTTTCCATTACTGATGACGTGTATAAAGTATGTTATTCTTCATTATTTGTGAAGTGTATAAAGTCTGTTATTCTCTATTATTGGTGACGTGTATAAAGTCTCTTTTTATCCATTATTGGTGACATGTATAAAGTCTGTTGTTCTCCTTTATTGGTTAAGTGTATAAAGTCGGTTATCCTCCATTATTGGTGACATGTATAAGGTCTGTTATTTTCCATTATTGGTGAAGTGGATTAAGTCTGTTATTCTCCATTATTGGTGAAGTGTATAAAGTCTGTTATTCTCCATTATTGGTGAAGTGTATGAAGTCTGTTATTATCCATTATTGGTGAAGTGTATAAAATCTGTTATTCTCCATTATTGGTGACATGTATGAAGTGTGTCATTCTCCATTATTGGTGAAGTGTATAAAGTCTGTTATTCTCCATTATTGGTGAAGTGTATAAAGTCTGTTATTCTCCATTTTTGGTGACGCGTATAAAGTCTGTTATTCTCCATTTTTGGTGACATGTATGAGGTCTGTCATTCTTCATTATTGGTGAAGTGTACAAAATCTGTTATTCTTCATTGTTGGTGAAGTGTATAAAGTCTGTTATTTTCTATTATTGGTGACATGTATAAAGTCTTATTCTCCATTATCGGTGATATGTATAAAGTCTGTTGTTCTCCTTTATTGGTGAAGTGTATAAAGTCGGTTATCCTCCATTATTGGTGACATGTATAAGGTCTGTTACTCTCCATTATTGGTGAAGTGGATTAAGTCTGTTATTCTCCATTATTGGTGAAGTGTATAAAGTCTGTTATTCTCCATTATTGGTGAAGTGTATGAAGTCTGTTATTATCCATTATTGGTGAAGTGTATAAAGTCTGTTATTCTCCATTATTGGTGACATGTATGAAGTCTGTTATTCTCCATTATTGGTGAAGTGTATAAAGTCTGTTATTCTCCATTACTGGTGAAGTTTATAAAGTCTGTTATTCTCCATTATTGGTGACATGTATAAAGTCTGTTGTTCTCCATTATTGGTGAAGTGCATTAAGTCTGTTATTCTCCATTATTGGTGACATGTATAAAGTCTGTTATTATCCACTATTGGTGAAGTGTATAAAATCTGTTATTCTCCATTATTGGTGACATGTATGAAGTCTGTTATTCTCCATTATTGGTGAAGTGTATAAAGTCTTTTTGTTTCCATTATATGTGACGTCTATGAAGTCTGTTATTTTCCATTATTGATGACGTGTATAAAGTATGTTATTCTTCGTTATTTGTGAAGTGTATAAAGTCTGTTATTCTCCATTATTGGTGAAGTGTATAAAGTCTGTTATTCTCCATTTTTGGTGACGCGTATAAAGTCTGTTATTCTCCATTATTGGTGACATGTATGAGGTCTGTCATTCTTCATTATTGGTGAAGTGTACAAAATCTGTTATTCTTCATTGTTGGTGAAGTGTATAAAGTCTGTTATTTTCTATTATTGGTGACATGTATAAAGTCTTATTCTCCATTATCGGTGATATGTATAAAGTCTGTTGTTCTCCTTTATTGGTGAAGTGTATAAAGTCGGTTATCCTCCATTATTGGTGACATGTATAAGGTCTGTTACTCTCCATTATTGGTGAAGTGGATTAAGTCTGTTATTCTCCATTATTGGTGAAGTGTATAAAGTCTGTTATTCTCCACTATTGGTGAAGTGTATGAAGTCTGTTATTATCCATTATTGGTGAAGTGTATAAAGTCTGTTATTCTCCATTATTGGTGACATGTATGAAGTCTGTTATTCTCCATTATTGGTGAAGTGTATAAAGTCTGTTATTCTCCATTATTGGTGAAGTGTATAAAGTCTGTTATTCTCCATTTTTGGTGACGTGTATGAAGTCTGTTATTCTCCATTATTGGTGATGAGTATAAAGTCTGTTATTCTCTATTATTGGTGACGTGTATAAAGTGTGTTTTTCTCCATTATTGGTGACGTCTATGAAGCCTGTTATTTTCCATTATTGACGACGTGTATAAAGTATGTTATTCTTCATTGTTGGTGAAGTGTATAAAGTCTGTTATTCTCTATTATTGGTGACGTGTATAAAGTCTGTTATTCTCCATTATTGGTGACATGTATAAAGTCTGTTGTTCTCCTTTATTGGTGAAGTGTATAAAGTCGGTTATCCTCCATTATTGGTGACATGTATAAGGTCTGTTATTCTCCATTATTGGTGAAGTGGATTAAGTCTGTTATTCTCCATTATTGGTGAAGTGTATAAAGTCTGTTATTCTCCATTATTGGTGAAGTGTATGAAGTCTGTTATTATCCACTATTGGTGAAGTGTATAAAATCTGTTATTCTCCATTATTGGTGACATGTATGAAGTCTGTTATTCTCCATTATTGGTGAAGTGTATAAAGTCTGTTATTCTCCATTATTGGTGAAGTGTATAAAGTCTGTTATTCTCCATTTTTGGTTACATGTATGAAGTCTGTTATTCTCCATTATTGGGGAAGTGTATAAAGTCTGTTCTTTTCCATTATTGGTGACGTCTATGAAGTCTGTTATTTTCCATTACTGATGACGTGTATAAAGTATGTTATTCTTCATTATTTGTGAAGTGTATAAAGTCTGTTATTCTCTATTATTGGTGACGTGTATAAAGTCTCTTATTATCCATTATTGGTGACATGTATAAAGTCTGTTGTTCTCCTTTATTGGTGAAGTGTATAAAGTCGGTTATCCTCCATTATTGGTGACATGTATAAGGTCTGTTATTTTCCATTATTGGTGAAGTGGATTAAGTCTGTTATTCTCCATTATTGGTGAAGTGTATAAAGTCTGTTATTCTCCATTATTGGTGAAGTGTATGAAGTCTGTTATTATCAATTATTGGTGAAGTGTATAAAGTCTGTTCTTTTCCATTATTGGTGACATGTATGAAGTCTGTTATTCTCCATTATTGGTGAAGTGTATAAAGTCTGTTATTCTCCATTATTGGTGAAGTGTATAAAGTCTGTTATTCTCCATTTTTGGTGACATGTATGAAGTCTGTTATTCTCCATTATTGGTGAAGTGTATAAAGTCTGTTCTTTTCCATTATTGGTGACGTCTATGAAGTCTGTTATTTTCCATTACTGATGACGTGTATAAAGTATGTTATTCTTCATTATTTGTGAAGTGTATAAAGTCTGTTATTCTCTATTATTGGTGACGTGTATAAAGTCTCTTTTTATCCATTATTGGTGACATGTATAAAGTCTGTTGTTCTCCTTTATTGGTTAAGTGTATAAAGTCGGTTATCCTCCATTATTGGTGACATGTATAAGGTCTGTTATTTTCCATTATTGGTGAAGTGGATTAAGTCTGTTATTCTCCATTATTGGTGAAGTGTATAAAGTCTGTTATTCTCCATTATTGGTGAAGTGTATGAAGTCTGTTATTATCCATTATTGGTGAAGTGTATAAAATCTGTTATTCTCCATTATTGGTGACATGTATGAAGTGTGTCATTCTCCATTATTGGTGAAGTGTATAAAGTCTGTTATTCTCCATTATTGGTGAAGTGTATAAAGTCTGTTATTCTCCATTTTTGGTGACGCGTATAAAGTCTGTTATTCTCCATTTTTGGTGACATGTATGAGGTCTGTCATTCTTCATTATTGGTGAAGTGTACAAAATCTGTTATTCTTCATTGTTGGTGAAGTGTATAAAGTCTGTTATTTTCTATTATTGGTGACATGTATAAAGTCTTATTCTCCATTATCGGTGATATGTATAAAGTCTGTTGTTCTCCTTTATTGGTGAAGTGTATAAAGTCGGTTATCCTCCATTATTGGTGACATGTATAAGGTCTGTTACTCTCCATTATTGGTGAAGTGGATTAAGTCTGTTATTCTCCATTATTGGTGAAGTGTATAAAGTCTGTTATTCTCCATTATTGGTGAAGTGTATGAAGTCTGTTATTATCCATTATTGGTGAAGTGTATAAAGTCTGTTATTCTCCATTATTGGTGACATGTATGAAGTCTGTTATTCTCCATTATTGGTGAAGTGTATAAAGTCTGTTATTCTCCATTACTGGTGAAGTTTATAAAGTCTGTTATTCTCCATTATTGGTGACATGTATAAAGTCTGTTGTTCTCCATTATTGGTGAAGTGCATTAAGTCTGTTATTCTCCATTATTGGTGACATGTATAAAGTCTGTTATTATCCACTATTGGTGAAGTGTATAAAATCTGTTATTCTCCATTATTGGTGACATGTATGAAGTCTGTTATTCTCCATTATTGGTGAAGTGTATAAAGTCTTTTTGTTTCCATTATATGTGACGTCTATGAAGTCTGTTATTTTCCATTATTGATGACGTGTATAAAGTATGTTATTCTTCGTTATTTGTGAAGTGTATAAAGTCTGTTATTCTCCATTATTGGTGAAGTGTATAAAGTCTGTTATTCTCCATTTTTGGTGACGCGTATAAAGTCTGTTATTCTCCATTATTGGTGACATGTATGAGGTCTGTCATTCTTCATTATTGGTGAAGTGTACAAAATCTGTTATTCTTCATTGTTGGTGAAGTGTATAAAGTCTGTTATTTTCTATTATTGGTGACATGTATAAAGTCTTATTCTCCATTATCGGTGATATGTATAAAGTCTGTTGTTCTCCTTTATTGGTGAAGTGTATAAAGTCGGTTATCCTCCATTATTGGTGACATGTATAAGGTCTGTTACTCTCCATTATTGGTGAAGTGGATTAAGTCTGTTATTCTCCATTATTGGTGAAGTGTATAAAGTCTGTTATTCTCCATTATTGGTGAAGTGTATGAAGTCTGTTATTATCCATTATTGGTGAAGTGTATAAAGTCTGTTATTCTCCATTATTGGTGACATGTATGAAGTCTGTTATTCTCCATTATTGGTGAAGTGTATAAAGTCTGTTATTCTCCATTATTGGTGAAGTGTATAAAGTCTGTTATTCTCCATTTTTGGTGACGTGTATGAAGTCTGTTATTCTCCATTATTGGTGATGAGTATAAAGTCTGTTATTCTCTATTATTGGTGACGTGTATAAAGTGTGTTTTTCTCCATTATTGGTGACGTCTATGAAGCCTGTTATTTTCCATTATTGACGACGTGTATAAAGTATGTTAGTCTTCATTGTTGGTGAAGTGTATAAAGCCTGTTATTCTCTATTATTGGTGACGTGTATAAGGTCTGTTATTCTCCATTATTGGTGAAGTGTATAAAGTCTGTTATTCTCCATTTTTGGTGACGTGTATGAAGTCTGTTATTCTCCATTATTGGTGATGAGTATAAAGTCTGTTATTCTCTATTATTGGTGACGTGTATAAAGTGTGTTTTTCTCCATTATTGGTGACGTCTATGAAGCCTGTTATTTTCCATTATTGACGACGTGTATAAAGTATGTTATTCTTCATTGTTGGTGAAGTGTATAAAGTCTGTTATTCTCTATTATTGGTGACGTGTATAAAGTCTGTTATTCTCCATTATTGGTGACATGTATAAAGTCTGTTGTTCTCCTTTATTGGTGAAGTGTATAAAGTCGGTTATCCTCCATTATTGGTGACATGTATAAGGTCTGTTATTCTCCATTATTGGTGAAGTGGATTCAGTCTGTTATCCTCCATTATTGGTGAAGTGTATAAAGTCTGTTATTCTCCACTATTGGTGAAGTGTATGAAGTCTGTTATTATCCATTATTGGTGAAGTGTATAAAGTCTGTTATTCTCCATTATTGGTGACATGTATGAAGTCTGTTATTCTCCATTATTGGTGAAGTGTATAAAGTCTGTTATTCTCCATTATTGGTGAAGTGTATAAAGTCTGTTATTCTCCATTTTTGGTGACGTGTATGAAGTCTGTTATTCTCCATTATTGGTGATGAGTATAAAGTCTGTTATTCTCTATTATTGGTGACGTGTATAAAGTGTGTTTTTCTCCATTATTGGTGACGTCTATGAAGCCTGTTATTTTCCATTATTGACGACGTGTATAAAGTATGTTATTCTTCATTGTTGGTGAAGTGTATAAAGTCTGTTATTCTCTATTATTGGTGACGTGTATAAAGTCTGTTATTCTCCATTATTGGTGACATGTATAAAGTCTGTTGTTCTCCTTTATTGGTGAAGTGTATAAAGTCGGTTATCCTCCATTATTGGTGACATGTATAAGGTCTGTTATTCTCCATTATTGGTGAAGTGGATTAAGTCTGTTATTCTCCATTATTGGTGAAGTGTATAAAGTCTGTTATTCTCCATTATTGGTGAAGTGTATGAAGTCTGTTATTATCCACTATTGGTGAAGTGTATAAAATCTGTTATTCTCCATTATTGGTGACATGTATGAAGTCTGTTATTCTCCATTATTGGTGAAGTGTATAAAGTCTGTTATTCTCCATTATTGGTGAAGTGTATAAAGTCTGTTATTCTCCATTTTTGGTTACATGTATGAAGTCTGTTATTCTCCATTATTGGGGAAGTGTATAAAGTCTGTTCTTTTCCATTATTGGTGACGTCTATGAAGTCTGTTATTTTCCATTATTGACGACGTGTATAAAGTATGTTATTCTTCATTGTTGGTGAAGTGTATAAAGTCTGTTATTCTCCATTATTGGTGAAGTGTATGAAGTCTGTTATTATCCATTATTGGTGAAGTGTATAAAGTCTGTTATTCTCCATTATTGGTGACATGTATGAAGTCTGTTATTCTCCATTATTGGTGAAGTGTATAAAGTCTGTTATTCTCCATTACTGGTGAAGTTTATAAAGTCTGTTATTCTCCATTATTGGTGACATGTATAAAGTCTGTTGTTCTCCATTATTGGTGAAGTGCATTAAGTCTGTTATTCTCCATTATTGGTGACATGTATAAAGTCTGTTATTATCCACTATTGGTGAAGTGTATAAAATCTGTTATTCTCCATTATTGGTGACATGTATGAAGTCTGTTATTCTCCATTATTGGTGAAGTGTATAAAGTCTTTTTGTTTCCATTATATGTGACGTCTATGAAGTCTGTTATTTTCCATTATTGATGACGTGTATAAAGTATGTTATTCTTCGTTATTTGTGAAGTGTATAAAGTCTGTTATTCTCCATTATTGGTGAAGTGTATAAAGTCTGTTATTCTCCATTTTTGGTGACGCGTATAAAGTCTGTTATTCTCCATTATTGGTGACATGTATGAGGTCTGTCATTCTTCATTATTGGTGAAGTGTACAAAATCTGTTATTCTTCATTGTTGGTGAAGTGTATAAAGTCTGTTATTTTCTATTATTGGTGACATGTATAAAGTCTTATTCTCCATTATCGGTGATATGTATAAAGTCTGTTGTTCTCCTTTATTGGTGAAGTGTATAAAGTCGGTTATCCTCCATTATTGGTGACATGTATAAGGTCTGTTACTCTCCATTATTGGTGAAGTGGATTAAGTCTGTTATTCTCCATTATTGGTGAAGTGTATAAAGTCTGTTATTCTCCATTATTGGTGAAGTGTATGAAGTCTGTTATTATCCATTATTGGTGAAGTGTATAAAGTCTGTTATTCTCCATTATTGGTGACATGTATGAAGTCTGTTATTCTCCATTATTGGTGAAGTGTATAAAGTCTGTTATTCTCCATTATTGGTGAAGTGTATAAAGTCTGTTATTCTCCATTTTTGGTGACGTGTATGAAGTCTGTTATTCTCCATTATTGGTGATGAGTATAAAGTCTGTTATTCTCTATTATTGGTGACGTGTATAAAGTGTGTTTTTCTCCATTATTGGTGACGTCTATGAAGCCTGTTATTTTCCATTATTGACGACGTGTATAAAGTATGTTAGTCTTCATTGTTGGTGAAGTGTATAAAGCCTGTTATTCTCTATTATTGGTGACGTGTATAAGGTCTGTTATTCTCCATTATTGGTGAAGTGTATAAAGTCTGTTATTCTCCATTTTTGGTGACGTGTATGAAGTCTGTTATTCTCCATTATTGGTGATGAGTATAAAGTCTGTTATTCTCTATTATTGGTGACGTGTATAAAGTGTGTTTTTCTCCATTATTGGTGACGTCTATGAAGCCTGTTATTTTCCATTATTGACGACGTGTATAAAGTATGTTATTCTTCATTGTTGGTGAAGTGTATAAAGTCTGTTATTCTCTATTATTGGTGACGTGTATAAAGTCTGTTATTCTCCATTATTGGTGACATGTATAAAGTCTGTTGTTCTCCTTTATTGGTGAAGTGTATAAAGTCGGTTATCCTCCATTATTGGTGACATGTATAAGGTCTGTTATTCTCCATTATTGGTGAAGTGGATTCAGTCTGTTATCCTCCATTATTGGTGAAGTGTATAAAGTCTGTTATTCTCCACTATTGGTGAAGTGTATGAAGTCTGTTATTATCCATTATTGGTGAAGTGTATAAAGTCTGTTATTCTCCATTATTGGTGACATGTATGAAGTCTGTTATTCTCCATTATTGGTGAAGTGTATAAAGTCTGTTATTCTCCATTATTGGTGAAGTGTATAAAGTCTGTTATTCTCCATTTTTGGTGACGTGTATGAAGTCTGTTATTCTCCATTATTGGTGATGAGTATAAAGTCTGTTATTCTCTATTATTGGTGACGTGTATAAAGTGTGTTTTTCTCCATTATTGGTGACGTCTATGAAGCCTGTTATTTTCCATTATTGACGACGTGTATAAAGTATGTTATTCTTCATTGTTGGTGAAGTGTATAAAGTCTGTTATTCTCTATTATTGGTGACGTGTATAAAGTCTGTTATTCTCCATTATTGGTGACATGTATAAAGTCTGTTGTTCTCCTTTATTGGTGAAGTGTATAAAGTCGGTTATCCTCCATTATTGGTGACATGTATAAGGTCTGTTATTCTCCATTATTGGTGAAGTGGATTAAGTCTGTTATTCTCCATTATTGGTGAAGTGTATAAAGTCTGTTATTCTCCATTATTGGTGAAGTGTATGAAGTCTGTTATTATCCACTATTGGTGAAGTGTATAAAATCTGTTATTCTCCATTATTGGTGACATGTATGAAGTCTGTTATTCTCCATTATTGGTGAAGTGTATAAAGTCTGTTATTCTCCATTATTGGTGAAGTGTATAAAGTCTGTTATTCTCCATTTTTGGTTACATGTATGAAGTCTGTTATTCTCCATTATTGGGGAAGTGTATAAAGTCTGTTCTTTTCCATTATTGGTGACGTCTATGAAGTCTGTTATTTTCCATTACTGATGACGTGTATAAAGTATGTTATTCTTCATTATTTGTGAAGTGTATAAAGTCTGTTATTCTCTATTATTGGTGACGTGTATAAAGTCTCTTATTATCCATTATTGGTGACATGTATAAAGTCTGTTGTTCTCCTTTATTGGTGAAGTGTATAAAGTCGGTTATCCTCCATTATTGGTGACATGTATAAGGTCTGTTATTTTCCATTATTGGTGAAGTGGATTAAGTCTGTTATTCTCCATTATTGGTGAAGTGTATAAAGTCTGTTATTCTCCATTATTGGTGAAGTGTATGAAGTCTGTTATTATCAATTATTGGTGAAGTGTATAAAATCTGTTATTCTCCATTATTGGTGACATGTATGAAGTGTGTCATTCTCCATTATTGGTGAAGTGTATAAAGTCTGTTATTCTCCATTATTGGTGAAGTGTATAAAGTCTGTTATTCTCCAATTTTGGTGACGCGTATAAAGTCTGTTATTCTCCATTATTGGTGACATGTATGAGGTCTGTCATTCTTCATTATTGGTGAAGTGTACAAAATCTGTTATTCTTCATTGTTGGTGAAGTGTATAAAGTCTGTTATTTTCTATTATTGGTGACATGTATAAAGTCTTATTCTCCATTATCGGTGATATGTATAAAGTCTGTTGTTCTCCTTTATTGGTGAAGTGTATAAAGTCGGTTATCCTCCATTATTGGTGACATGTATAAGGTCTGTTACTCTCCATTATTGGTGAAGTGGATTAAGTCTGTTATTCTCCATTATTGGTGAAGTGTATGAAGTCTGTTATTCTCCATTATTGGTGAAGTGTATGAAGTCTGTTATTATCCATTATTGGTGAAGTGTATAAAGTCTGTTATTCTCCATTATTGGTGACATGTATGAAGTCTGTTATTCTCCATTATTGGTGAAGTGTATAAAGTCTGTTATTCTCCATTATTGGTGAAGTGTATAAAGTCTGTTATTCTCCATTTTTGTTGACGTGTATGAAGTCTGTTATTCTCCATTATTGGTGATGAGTATAAAGTCTGTTATTCTCTATTATTGGTGACGTGTATAAAGTGTGTTTTTCTCCATTATTGGTGACGTCTATGAAGCCTGTTATTTTCCATTATTGACGACGTGTATAAAGTATGTTATTCTTCATTGTTGGTGAAGTGTATAAAGTTTGTTATTCTCTATTATTGGTGACGTGTATAAAGTCTGTTATTCTCCATTATTGGTGACATGTATAAAGTCTGTTGTTCTCCTTTATTGGTGAAGTGTATAAAGTTGGTTATCCTCCATTATTGGTGACAAGTATAAAGTCTTTTATTCTCCATTATTGGGGAAGTGTATAAAGTCTGTGATTCTCCATTACTGGTGAAGTTTATGAAGTCTGTTATTCTCCATTATTGGTGAAGTGTATAAAGTCTGTTATTCTCCATTATTGGTGAAGTGTATGAAGTCTGTTATTATCCACTATTGGTGAAGTGTATAAAATCTGTTATTCTCCATTATTGGTGACATGTATGAAGTCTGTTATTCTCCATTATTGGTGAAGTGTATAAAGTCTGTTATTCTCCATTATTGGTGAAGTGTATAAAGTCTGTTATTCTCCATTTTTGGTGACATGTATGAAGTCTGTTATTCTCCATTATTGGTGAAGTGTATAAAGTCTGTTCTTTTCCATTATTGGTGACGTCTATGAAGTCTGTTATTTTCCATTACTGATGACGTGTATAAAGTATGTTATTCTTCATTATTTGTGAAGTGTATAAAGTCTGTTATTCTCTATTATTGGTGACGTGTATAAAGTCTCTTTTTATCCATTATTGGTGACATGTATAAAGTCTGTTGTTCTCCTTTATTGGTTAAGTGTATAAAGTCGGTTATCCTCCATTATTGGTGACATGTATAAGGTCTGTTATTTTCCATTATTGGTGAAGTGGATTAAGTCTGTTATTCTCCATTATTGGTGAAGTGTATAAAGTCTGTTATTCTCCATTATTGGTGAAGTGTATGAAGTCTGTTATTATCCATTATTGGTGAAGTGTATAAAATCTGTTATTCTCCATTATTGGTGACATGTATGAAGTGTGTCATTCTCCATTATTGGTGAAGTGTATAAAGTCAGTTATTCTCCATTATTGGTGAAGTGTATAAAGTCTGTTATTCTCCATTTTTGGTGACGCGTATAAAGTCTGTTATTCTCCATTTTTGGTGACATGTATGAGGTCTGTCATTCTTCATTATTGGTGAAGTGTACAAAATCTGTTATTCTTCATTGTTGGTGAAGTGTATAAAGTCTGTTATTTTCTATTATTGGTGACATGTATAAAGTCTTATTCTCCATTATCGGTGATATGTATAAAGTCTGTTGTTCTCCTTTATTGGTGAAGTGTATAAAGTCGGTTATCCTCCATTATTGGTGACATGTATAAGGTCTGTTACTCTCCATTATTGGTGAAGTGGATTAAGTCTGTTATTCTCCATTATTGGTGAAGTGTATAAAGTCTGTTATTCTCCATTATTGGTGAAGTGTATGAAGTCTGTTATTATCCATTATTGGTGAAGTGTATAAAGTCTGTTATTCTCCATTATTGGTGACATGTATGAAGTCTGTTATTCTCCATTATTGGTGAAGTGTATAAAGTCTGTTATTCTCCATTACTGGTGAAGTTTATAAAGTCTGTTATTCTCCATTATTGGTGACATGTATAAAGTCTGTTGTTCTCCATTATTGGTGAAGTGCATTAAGTCTGTTATTCTCCATTATTGGTGACATGTATAAAGTCTGTTATTATCCACTATTGGTGAAGTGTATAAAATCTGTTATTCTCCATTATTGGTGACATGTATGAAGTCTGTTATTCTCCATTATTGGTGAAGTGTATAAAGTCTTTTTGTTTCCATTATATGTGACGTCTATGAAGTCTGTTATTTTCCATTATTGATGACGTGTATAAAGTATGTTATTCTTCGTTATTTGTGAAGTGTATGAAGTCTGTTATTCTCCATTATTGGTGACGTGTATAAGGTCTGTTATTCTCCATTATTGGTGACATGTATAAAGTCTGTTATTCTCCATCAGTGGTGACGTGTATGAAGTATGTTATTCTTCACCATTGGTGAAGTGTATAAAGTCTGTTATTCTCCATTATTGGTGAGAAGTATAAAGTCTGTTATTCTCCATTGTTGGTGAGGTGTATAAAGTCTGTTATTCTCCATTATTGCTGACATGTATGAGGTCTGTTATTCTCCATTATTGGTGACATGTATAAAGTCTGTTATTCTCCATTATTGTTGACGTGTATAAGGTCTGTTATTCTCCATTATTGGTGAAGTGTATGAAGTCTGTTATTCTCCATTATTGGTGAAGTGTATAAAGTCTGTTATTCTCCATTTTTGGTGACATGTATGAAGTCTGTTATTCTCCATTATTGGTGAAGTGTATAAAGTCTGTTCTTTTCCATTATTGGTGACGTCTATGAAGTCTGTTATTTTCCATTACTGATGACGTGTATAAAGTATGTTATTCTTCATTATTTGTGAAGTGTATAAAGTCTGTTATTCTCTATTATTGGTGACATGTATAAAGTCTGTTATTATCCATTATTGGTGACATGTATAAAGTCTGTTGTTCTCCTTTATTGGTGAAGTGTATAAAGTCGGTTATCCTCCATTATTGGTGACATGTATAAGGTCTGTTATTTTCCATTATTGGTGAAGTGGATTAAGTCTGTTATTCTCCATTATTGGTGAAGTGTATAAAGTCTGTTATTCTCCATTATTGGTGAAGTGTATGAAGTCTGTTATTATCCATTATTGGTGAAGTGTATAAAATCTGTTATTCTCCATTATTGGTGACATGTATGAAGTGTGTCATTCTCCATTATTGGTGAAGTGTATAAAGTCTGTTATTCTCCATTATTGGTGAAGTGTATAAAGTCTGTTATTATCCATTTTTGGTGACGCGTATAAAGTCTGTTATTCTCCATTATTGGTGACATGTATGAGGTCTGTCATTCTTCATTATTGGTGAAGTGTACAAAGTCTGTTATTCTTCATTGTTGGTGAAGTGTATAAAGTCTGTTATTTTCTATTATTGGTGACATGTATAAAGTCTTATTCTCCATTATTGGTGATATGTATAAAGTCTGTTGTTCTCCTTTATTGGTGAAGTGTATAAAGTCGGTTATCCTCCATTATTGGTGACATGTATAAGGTCTGTTATTCTCCATTATTGGTGAAGTGGATTAAGTCTGTTATTCTCCATTATTGGTGAAGTGTATAAAGTCTGTTGTTCTCCATTATTGGTGAAGTGGATTAAGTCTTTTATTCTCCATTATTGGTGACATGTATAAAGTCTGTTATTCTCCATTATTGGTGACAAGTATAAAGTCTTTTATTCTCCATTATTGGTGAAGTGTATAAAGTCTTTTATTCTCCATTATTATTGAAGTGTATAAAGTCTGTTATTCTCCATTATTGGTGAAGTGTATGAAGTCTATTATTCCCCATTATTGGTGACATGTATGAAGTCTGTTATTCTCCATTATTGGTGAAGTGTATAAAGTATGTTATTCTCCATTATTGGTGAAGTGTATAAAGTCTGTTATTCTCCATTTTTGGTGACATGTATGAAGTCTGTTATTCTCCATTATTGGTGAAGTGTATAAAGTCTGTTCTTTTCCATTATTGGTGACGTCTATGAAGTCTGTTATTTTCCATTACTGATGATGTGTATAAAGTATGTTATTTTTCATTATTTGTGAAGTGTATAAAGTCTGTTATTCTCTATTATTGGTGACGTGTATAAAGTCTGTTATTATCCATTATTGGTGACATGTATAAAGTCTGTTGTTCTCCTTTATTGGTGAAGTGTATAAAGTCGGTTATCCTCCATTATTGGTGACATGTATAAGGTCTGTTATTTTCCATTATTGGTGAAGTGGATTAAGTCTGTTATTCTCCATTATTGGTGAAGTGTATAAAGTCTGTTATTCTCCATTATTGGTGAAGCGTATGAAGTCTGTTATTATCCATTATTGGTGAAGTGTATAAAGTCTGTTATTCTCCATTATTGGTGACATGTATGAAGTGTGTCATTCTCCATTATTGGTGAAGTGTATAAAGTCTGTTATTCTCCATTATTGGTGAAGTGTATAAAGTCTGTTATTCTCCATTTTTGGTGACGCGTATAAAGTCTGTTATTCTCCATTATTGGTGACATGTATGAGGTCTGTCATTCTTCATTATTGGTGAAGTGTACAAAGTCTGTTATTCTTCATTGTTGGTGAAGTGTATAAAGTCTGTTATTTTCTATTATTGGTGACATGTATAAAGTCTTATTTTCCATTATTGGTGATATGTATAAAGTCTGTTGTTCTCCTTTATTGGTGAAGTGTATAAAGTCGGTTATCCTCCATTATTGGTGACATGTATAAGGTCTGTTATTCTCCATTATTGGTGAAGTGGATTAAGTCTGTTTTTCTCCATTATTGGTGAAGTGTATAAAGTCTGTTATTCTCCATTATTGGTGAAGTGTATGAAGTCTGTTATTATCCATTGGTGAAGTGTATAAAGTCTGTTATTCTCCATTATTGGTGACATGTATGAAGTCTGTTATTCTCCATTATTGGTGAAGTGTATAAAGTCTGTTATTCTCCATTATTGGTGAAGTGTATGAAGTCTGTTATTATCCACTATTGGTGAAGTGTATAAAATCTGTTATTCTCCATTATTGGTGACATGTATGAAGTCTGTTATTCTCCATTATTGGTGAAGTGTATAAAGTCTGTTATTCTCCATTATTGGTGAAGTGTATAAAGTCTGTTATTCTCCATTTTTGGTTACATGTATGAAGTCTGTTATTCTCCATTATTGGGGAAGTGTATAAAGTCTGTTCTTTTCCATTATTGGTGACGTCTATGAAGTCTGTTATTTTCCATTACTGATGACGTGTATAAAGTATGTTATTCTTCATTATTTGTGAAGTGTATAAAGTCTGTTATTCTCTATTATTGGTGACGTGTATAAAGTCTCTTATTATCCATTATTGGTGACATGTATAAAGTCTGTTGTTCTCCTTTATTGGTGAAGTGTATAAAGTCGGTTATCCTCCATTATTGGTGACATGTATAAGGTCTGTTATTTTCCATTATTGGTGAAGTGGATTAAGTCTGTTATTCTCCATTATTGGTGAAGTGTATAAAGTCTGTTATTCTCCATTATTGGTGAAGTGTATGAAGTCTGTTATTATCAATTATTGGTGAAGTGTATAAAATCTGTTATTCTCCATTATTGGTGACATGTATGAAGTGTGTCATTCTCCATTATTGGTGAAGTGTATAAAGTCTGTTATTCTCCATTATTGGTGAAGTGTATAAAGTCTGTTATTCTCCATTTTTGGTGACGCGTATAAAGTCTGTTATTCTCCATTATTGGTGACATGTATGAGGTCTGTCATTCTTCATTATTGGTGAAGTGTACAAAATCTGTTATTCTTCATTGTTGGTGAAGTGTATAAAGTCTGTTATTTTCTATTATTGGTGACATGTATAAAGTCTTATTCTCCATTATCGGTGATATGTATAAAGTCTGTTGTTCTCCTTTATTGGTGAAGTGTATAAAGTCGGTTATCCTCCATTATTGGTGACATGTATAAGGTCTGTTACTCTCCATTATTGGTGAAGTGGATTAAGTCTGTTATTCTCCATTATTGGTGAAGTGTATGAAGTCTGTTATTCTCCATTATTGGTGAAGTGTATGAAGTCTGTTATTATCCATTATTGGTGAAGTGTATAAAGTCTGTTATTCTCCATTATTGGTGACATGTATGAAGTCTGTTATTCTCCATTATTGGTGAAGTGTATAAAGTCTGTTATTCTCCATTATTGGTGAAGTGTATAAAGTCTGTTATTCTCCATTTTTGTTGACGTGTATGAAGTCTGTTATTCTCCATTATTGGTGATGAGTATAAAGTCTGTTATTCTCTATTATTGGTGACGTGTATAAAGTGTGTTTTTCTCCATTATTGGTGACGTCTATGAAGCCTGTTATTTTCCATTATTGACGACGTGTATAAAGTATGTTATTCTTCATTGTTGGTGAAGTGTATAAAGTTTGTTATTCTCTATTATTGGTGACGTGTATAAAGTCTGTTATTCTCCATTATTGGTGACATGTATAAAGTCTGTTGTTCTCCTTTATTGGTGAAGTGTATAAAGTCGGTTATCCTCCATTATTGGTGACATGTATAAGGTCTGTTATTCTCCATTATTGGTGAAGTGGATTAAGTCTGTTATTCTCCATTATTGGTGAAGTGTATAAAGTCTGTTATTCTCCATTATTGGTGAAGTGTATGAAGTCTGTTATTATCCACTATTGGTGAAGTGTATAAAATCTGTTATTCTCCATTATTGGTGACATGTATGAAGTCTGTTATTCTCCATTATTGGTGAAGTGTATAAAGTCTGTTATTCTCCATTATTGGTGAAGTGTATAAAGTCTGTTATTCTCCATTTTTGGTGACATGTATGAAGTCTGTTATTCTCCATTATTGGTGAAGTGTATAAAGTCTGTTCTTTTCCATTATTGGTGACGTCTATGAAGTCTGTTATTTTCCATTACTGATGACGTGTATAAAGTATGTTATTCTTCATTATTTGTGAAGTGTATAAAGTCTGTTATTCTCTATTATTGGTGACGTGTATAAAGTCTCTTATTATCCATTATTGGTGACATGTATAAAGTCTGTTGTTCTCCTTTATTGGTTAAGTGTATAAAGTCGGTTATCCTCCATTATTGGTGACATGTATAAGGTCTGTTATTTTCCATTATTGGTGAAGTGGATTAAGTCTGTTGTTCTCCATTATTGGTGAAGTGTATAAAGTCTGTTATTCTCCATTATTGGTGAAGTGTATGAAGTCTGTTATTATCCATTATTGGTGAAGTGTATAAAATCTGTTATTCTCCATTATTGGTGACATGTATGAAGTGTGTCATTCTCCATTATTGGTGAAGTGTATAAAGTCTGTTATTCTCCATTATTGGTGAAGTGTATAAAGTCTGTTATTCTCCATTTTTGGTGACGCGTATAAAGTCTGTTATTCTCCATTTTTGGTGACATGTATGAGGTCTGTCATTCTTCATTATTGGTGAAGTGTACAAAATCTGTTATTCTTCATTGTTGGTGAAGTGTATAAAGTCTGTTATTTTCTATTATTGGTGACATGTATAAAGTCTTATTCTCCATTATCGGTGATATGTATAAAGTCTGTTGTTCTCCTTTATTGGTGAAGTGTATAAAGTCGGTTATCCTCCATTATTGGTGACATGTATAAGGTCTGTTACTCTCCATTATTGGTGAAGTGGATTAAGTCTGTTATTCTCCATTATTGGTGAAGTGTATAAAGTCTGTTATTCTCCATTATTGGTGAAGTGTATGAAGTCTGTTATTATCCATTATTGGTGAAGTGTATAAAGTCTGTTATTCTCCATTATTGGTGACATGTATGAAGTCTGTTATTCTCCATTATTGGTGAAGTGTATAAAGTCTGTTATTCTCCATTACTGGTGAAGTTTATAAAGTCTGTTATTCTCCATTATTGGTGACATGTATAAAGTCTGTTGTTCTCCATTATTGGTGAAGTGCATTAAGTCTGTTATTCTCCATTATTGGTGACATGTATAAAGTCTGTTATTATCCACTATTGGTGAAGTGTATAAAATCTGTTATTCTCCATTATTGGTGACATGTATGAAGTCTGTTATTCTCCATTATTGGTGAAGTGTATAAAGTCTTTTTGTTTCCATTATATGTGACGTCTATGAAGTCTGTTATTTTCCATTATTGATGACGTGTATAAAGTATGTTATTCTTCGTTATTTGTGAAGTGTATAAAGTCTGTTATTCTCCATTATTGGTGACGTGTATAAGGTCTGTTATTCTCCATTATTGGTGACATGTATAAAGTCTGTTATTCTCCATCAGTGGTGACGTGTATGAAGTATGTTATTCTTCACCATTGGTGAAGTGTATAAAGTCTGTTATTCTCCATTATTGGTGAGAAGTATAAAGTCTGTTATTCTCCATTGTTGGTGAGGTGTATAAAGTCTGTTATTCTCCATTATTGCTGACATGTATGAGGTCTGTTATTCTCCATTATTGGTGACATGTATAAAGTCTGTTATTCTCCATTATTGTTGACGTGTATAAGGTCTGTTATTCTCCATTATTGGTGAAGTGTATGAAGTCTGTTATTCTCCATTATTGGTGAAGTGTATAAAGTCTGTTATTCTCCATTTTTGGTGACATGTATGAAGTCTGTTATTCTCCATTATTGGTGAAGTGTATAAAGTCTGTTCTTTTCCATTATTGGTGACGTCTATGAAGTCTGTTATTTTCCATTACTGATGACGTGTATAAAGTATGTTATTCGTCATTATTTGTGAAGTGTATAAAGTCTGTTATTCTCTATTATTGGTGACATGTATAAAGTCTGTTATTATCCATTATTGGTGACATGTATAAAGTCTGTTGTTCTCCTTTATTGGTGAAGTGTATAAAGTCGGTTATCCTCCATTATTGGTGACATGTATAAGGTCTGTTATTTTCCATTATTGGTGAAGTGGATTAAGTCTGTTATTCTCCATTATTGGTGAAGTGTATAAAGTCTGTTATTCTCCATTATTGGTGAAGTGTATGAAGTCTGTTATTATCCATTATTGGTGAAGTGTATAAAATCTGTTATTCTCCATTATTGGTGACATGTATGAAGTGTGTCATTCTCCATTATTGGTGAAGTGTATAAAGTCTGTTATTCTCCATTATTGGTGAAGTGTATAAAGTCTGTTATTCTCCATTTTTGGTGACGCGTATAAAGTCTGTTATTCTCCATTATTGGTGACATGTATGAGGTCTGTCATTCTTCATTATTGGTGAAGTGTACAAAGTCTGTTATTCTTCATTGTTGGTGAAGTGTATAAAGTCTGTTATTTTCTATTATTGGTGACATGTATAAAGTCTTATTCTCCATTATTGGTGATATGTATAAAGTCTGTTGTTCTCCTTTATTGGTGAAGTGTATAAAGTCGGTTATCCTCCATTATTGGTGACATGTATAAGGTCTGTTATTCTCCATTATTGGTGAAGTGGATTAAGTCTGTTATTCTCCATTATTGGTGAAGTGTATAAAGTCTGTTGTTCTCCATTATTGGTGAAGTGGATTAAGTCTTTTATTCTCCATTATTGGTGACATGTATAAAGTCTGTTATTCTCCATTATTGGTGACAAGTATAAAGTCTTTTATTCTCCATTATTGGTGAAGTGTATAAAGTCTTTTATTCTCCATTATTATTGAAGTGTATAAAGTCTGTTATTCTCCATTATTGGTGAAGTGTATGAAGTCTATTATTCCCCATTATTGGTGACATGTATGAAGTCTGTTATTCTCCATTATTGGTGAAGTGTATAAAGTATGTTATTCTCCATTATTGGTGAAGTGTATAAAGTCTGTTATTCTCCATTTTTGGTGACATGTATGAAGTCTGTTATTCTCCATTATTGGTGAAGTGTATAAAGTCTGTTCTTTTCCATTATTGGTGACGTCTATGAAGTCTGTTATTTTCCATTACTGATGATGTGTATAAAGTATGTTATTTTTCATTATTTGTGAAGTGTATAAAGTCTGTTATTCTCTATTATTGGTGACGTGTATAAAGTCTGTTATTATCCATTATTGGTGACATGTATAAAGTCTGTTGTTCTCCTTTATTGGTGAAGTGTATAAAGTCGGTTATCCTCCATTATTGGTGACATGTATAAGGTCTGTTATTTTCCATTATTGGTGAAGTGGATTAAGTCTGTTATTCTCCATTATTGGTGAAGTGTATAAAGTCTGTTATTCTCCATTATTGGTGAAGCGTATGAAGTCTGTTATTATCCATTATTGGTGAAGTGTATAAAGTCTGTTATTCTCCATTATTGGTGACATGTATGAAGTGTGTCATTCTCCATTATTGGTGAAGTGTATAAAGTCTGTTATTCTCCATTATTGGTGAAGTGTATAAAGTCTGTTATATGGAGAATAACAGACTTTATACATGTCAACAATAATGGAGAATAACAGACTTTATACAGGTCACATATAATGGAGAATAACAGACTTTATACATGTCACCAACAAAGGAGAATAACAGACTTTATAAACTTCACCAATGATGGAGAATAACAGACTTTATACACTTCACAAATAATGAAGAATAACAGACTTTATACAATTCACCAAGAATGGAGAATAACAGACTTTATACACATCACATATAATGGAGAATAACAGACTTTATACACGTCACCAACAATGGAGAATAACATACTTTATACACGTCACCAACAATGGAGAATAACAGACTTTATACATGTAACCAATAATGGAGAACAACAGACTTTATACACAACACCAGTAATAGAGAATAACAGACTTTATACACGTCACGAATAATGGAGAATAAAAGACTTTATACACTTCACCAATGATGGAAAGTAACAGACGTTATACACGTCACCAATAATGGAGAATAACAGACTTTATAAACTTCACCAATAATGGATAATAACAGACTTCATACACTTCACCAATAATGGAGAATAAAAGACTTTATAAACTTCACCAATAATGGATAATAACAGACCTTATACATGTCACGAATAATGGAGAATAAACGACTTTATACACTTCACCAATAATGAAGAATAACAGACGTTATACACGTCACCAATAATGGAGAATAACAGAATTTATAGACATCACCAATAATGGATAATAACAGACTTCATACACTTCACCAATAATGGAGAATAAAAGACTTGATACACTTCACCAATGATGGAGATTAACAGACTTTATACACTTCACCAATAATGAAGAATAACAGACTTTATACACTTCACCAATAATGGAGAATAACAGACTTTATATATGTCACCAATAATAGAGAATAACAGACTTTATACAGGTCACCAAAAATGGAGAATAACAGATTTTATACACGTCGACCAATAATGGAGAATAACAGACCTTATACATGTCACCAATAAAGGAGAATAACACACTTTATACACGTCACCAATAATAGAGAACAACAGACTTTATACATGTAACCAATAATGGAGAATAACAGACTTTATAATCTTCACCAGTAATGGAGAATCACAGACTTTATACACTTTACCAATAATGAAGAATAACATACTTTATACACGTCATCAATAATGGAAAATAACAGGCTTCATAGACGTCACCAATAATGGAGAAAAACACACTTTATACACGTCACCAATAATAGAGAATAACAGACTTTATACTGATCACCAATAATGGAGAATAACAGACTTTATACACGTCACCAAAAATGGAGAATAACAGACTTTATACACTTCACCAATAATGGAGAATAACAGACTTTATACACTTCACCAATAATGGAGAATAACAGACTTCATACATGTCACCAATAATGGAGAATAACAGATTTTATACACTTCACCAATAGTGGATAATAACAGACTTCATACACTTCACCAATAATAGAGAATAACAGACTTTATACACTTCACCAATAATGGAGAATAACAGACTTAATCCACTTCACCAATAATGGAGAATAACAGACCTTATACATGTCACCAATAATGGAGGATAACCGACTTTATACACTTCACCAATAAAGGAGAACAACAGACTTTATACATGTCACCAATAATGGAGAATAACAGACTTTATGCACGTCACCAATAATAGAGAATAACAGACTTTATACACTTCACCAACAATGAAGAATAACATACTTTATACACTTCACCAATAATGGAGAATAACAGACTTTATACCTGTCAACAATAATAGAGAATAACAGACTTTATACGGGTCACCAATAATGAAGAATAACAGACTTGATACATGTCACCAATAATGGAGAATAACAGACTTTATACACGTCACCAATAATGGAGAATAATAGACTTCATACACTTCACCAATAATGGAGAATAACAGACTTCATACATGTCACCAATAATGGAGAATAACAGACTTTATACACTTCAATAATAATGGAGAATAAAAGACTTTATACACTTCACCAATAATGGAGAATAACAGACTTTATACTTGTCACCAATAGTGGAGAATAACAGACTTTATACATGTCACCAATAATGGAGAATAACAGACCTCATACATGTCACCAATAATGGAGAATAACAGACTTTATACACTTCACCAACAATGGAGAATAACAGACTTTATACTTCTCACCAATGATGGAGAATAACAGACTTTATACACTTCACCAATGGTGAAGAATAACATACTTCATACACGTCACCACTGATGGAGAATAACAGACTTTATACATGTCACCAATAATGGAGAATAACAGACCTTATACACGTCACCAACAATGGAGAATAACAGACTTTATACACTTCACAAATAATGAAGAATAACATACTTTATACACGTCATCAATAATGGAAAATAACAGATTTCATAGACGTCACCAATAATGGAGAATAACAGACCTCATACATGTCACCAATAATGGAGAATAACAGACTTTATACACTTCACCAACAATGGAGAATAACAGACTTTATACTTCTCACCAATGATGGAGAATAACAGACTTTATACACTTCACCAATGGTGAAGAATAACATACTTCATACACGTCACCACTGATGGAGAATAACAGACTTTATACAGGTCACCAATAATGGAGAATAACAGACTTGATACATGTCACCAATTATGGAGAATAACAGACTTTATACACGTCGCCAATAATGGAGAATAATAGACTTCATACACTTCACCAATAATGGAGAATAACAGACTTCGTACACGTCACCAATAATGGAGAATAACAGACGTTATACACTTCAATAATAATGGAGAATGAAAGACTTTATACACTTCACCAATAAAGGAGAATAACAGACTTTATACTTGTCACCAATAATGGAGAATAACAGACTTTATACATGTCACCAATAATGGAGAATAACAGACCTCATACATGTCACCAATAATGGAAAATAACAGACTATATACACTTCACCAACAATGGAAAATAACAGACTTTATACTTCTCACCAATAATGGAGAATAACAGACTTTATACACTTCACCAATGGTGAAGAATAACATACTTCATACACGTCACCACTGATGGAGAATAACAGACTTTATACATGTCACCAATAATGGAGAATAACAGACCTTATACACGTCACCAACAATGGAAAATAACAGACTTTATACACTTCACAAATAATGAAGAATAACATTCTTTATACACATCATCAATAATGGAAAATAACAGACTTCATAGACGTCACCAATAATGGAAAAAGACAGACTTTATACACATCACCAATAATGGAGAATAACAGACTTCTTACACGTCACCAATAATGGAGAATAACACACTTTATACACGTCACCAATAATAGAAAATAACAGACTTTATACACTTCACCAATAATGGAGAATAACAGACTTTATACACTTCACAAGTAATGGAGAATCGCAGACTTTATACACTTCACCAATAATGGAGAATAACAGACTTTATATATGTCACCAATAATAGAGAATAACAGACTTTATACAGGTCACCAAAAATGGAGAATAACAGATTTTATACACGTCACCAATAATGGAGAATAACAGACCTTATACATGTCACCAATAAAGGAGAATAACACACTTTATACACGTCACCAATAATAGATAACAACAGACTTTATACATGTAACCGATAATGGAGAATAACAGACTTTATAATCTTCACCAGTAATGGAGAATCACAGACTTTATACACTTTACCAATAATGAAGAATAACATACTTTATACACGTCATCAATAATGGAAAATAACAGGCTTCATAGACGTCACCAATAATGGAGAAAAACACACTTTATACACGTCACCAATAATAGAGAATAACAGACTTTATACTCATCACCAATAATGGAGAATAACAGACTTTATACACGTCACCAAAAATGGAGAATAACAGACTTTATACACTTCACCAATAATGGAAAATAACAGACTTTATACACTTCACCAATAATGGAGAATAACAGACTTCATACATGTCACCAATAATGGAGAATAACAGACTTTATAAACTTCACCAATGATGGAGAATAACAGACTTTATACACTTCACAAATAATGAAGAATAACAGACTTTATACAATTCACCAAGAATGGAGAATAACAGACTTTATACACATCACATATAATGGAGAATAACAGACTTTATACACGTCACCAACAATGGAGAATAACATACTTTATACACGTCACCAACAATGGAGAATAACAGACTTTATACATGTAACCAATAATGGAGAATAACAGACTTTATACACAACACCAGTAATAGAGAATAACAGACTTTATACACGTCACGAATAATGGAGAATAAAAGACTTTATACACTTCACCAATGATGGAAAGTAACAGACGTTATACACGTCACCAATAATGGAGAATAACAGACTTTATAAACTTCACCAATAATGGATAATAACAGACTTCATACACTTCACCAATAATGGAGAATAAAAGACTTTATAAACTTCACCAATAATGGATAATAACAGACTTCATACACTTCACCAATAATGGAGAATAACAGACCTTATACATGTCACCAATAATGGAGAATAAAAGACTTTATACACTTCACCAAAAATGGAGATTAACAGACTTTATACACGTCACCAATGATGGAGAATAACATACTTTATACACGTCACCAATAATGGAGAATAACAGACTTTATACATGTCACCAACAATGGAGAATAACAGACTTTATACATGTCACCAATAATGGAGAATAACAGACTTTATACAGGTCACATATAATGGAGAATAACAGACCTTATACACAACACCAGTAATAGAGAATAACAGACTTTATACACGTCACAAATAATGGAGAATAAACGACTTTATACACTTCACCAATAATGAAGAATAACAGACGTTATACACGTCACCAATAATGGAGAATAACAGAATTTATAAACATCACCAATAATGGATAATAACAGACTTCATACACTTCACCAATAATGGAGAATAAAAGACTTGATACACTTCACCAATGATGGAGATTAACAGACTTTATACACTTCACCAATAATGAAGAATAACAGACTTTATACACTTCACCAATAATGGAGAATAACAGACTTTATACACGTCACAAAAATGGAGAATAACAGACTTTATACACTTCACCAATAATGGAGAATAACAGACTTTATACACTTCACCAATGATGGAGATTAACAGACTTTATACACTTCACCAATAACGAAGAATAACAGACTTTATACACTTCACGAATAATGGAGGATAACAGACTTTATACACGTCACCAACAATGGAGAATAACATACTTTATACACATCACCAATAATGGAGAATAACAGACTTTATACATGTCACCAACAATGGAGAATAACAGACTTTAAACATGTCACCAATAATGGAGAATAACAGACTTTATACACGTCACATATAATGGAGAATAACAGACCTTATACACAACACCAGTAATAGAGAATAACAGACTTTATACACGTCACGATTAATGGAGAATAAAAGACTTTATACACTTCACCAATAATGGAGAATAACAGATGTTATACTTGTCACCAAAAATGGAAAATAACATACTTTATAAACTTCACCAATAATGGATAATAACGGACTTCATACACTTCACCAATAATGGAGAATAAAAGACTTTATACACTTCACCAATGATGGAGAATAACATACTTTATACACTTCACCACTAATGGAGAATAACAGACTTTATACATGTTACCAATAATGGAAAATAAAAGACTTTATACACTTCACCAATAATGGAGAATAACAGACTTCATACATGTCACCAATGATGGAGAATAACATATTTTATACACTTCACCAATAATGGATAATAACAGACTTTATACACTTCACCAATAATGGAGAATAACAGACTTTATACACTTCACCAATAATGGAGAATAACAGACTTAATCCACTTCACCAATAATGGAGAACAACAGACTTTATACATGTCACCAATAATGGAGAATAACAGACTTTATAAACTTCACCAGTAATGGAGAATCACAGACTTTATACACTTCATCAATAATGGAGAATAACAGACTTTATACCTGTCACCAAAAATAGAGAATAACAGACTTTATACAGGTCACCAATAATGGAGAATAACAGACTTGATACATGTCACCAATAATGGAGAATAACAGACTTTATACACGTCGCCAATAATGGAGAATAATAGACTTCATACACTTCACCAATAATGGAGAATAACAGACTTCATACACGTCACCAATAATGGAGAATAACAGGCGTTATACACTTCAATAATAATGGAGAATGAAAGACTTTATACACTTCACCAATAATGGAGAATAACAGACTTTATACTTGTCACCAATAATGGAGAATAACAGACTTTATACATGTCACCAATAATGGAGAATAAAAGACCTCATACATGTCACCAATAATGGAAAATAACAGACTATATACACTTCACCAACAATGGAAAATAACAGACTTTATACTTGTCACCAATAATGGAGAATAACAGACTTTATACACTTCACCAATGGTGAAGAATAACATACTTCATACACGTCACCACTGATGGAGAATAACAGACTTTATACATGTCACCAATAATGGAGAATAACAGACCTTATACACGTCACCAATAATGGAGAATAACAGACTTTATACACTTCACAAATAATGAAGAATAACATACTTTATACACATCATCAATAATGGAAAATAACAGACTTCATAGACGTCACCAATAATGGAAAATGACAGACCTTATACACTTCACCAATAATGGAGAATAACAGACTTCATACATGTCACCAATAATGGAGAATAACATATTTTATACACTTCACCAATAATGGATAATAACAGACTTCATACACTTCACCAATAATGGAGAATAACAGACTCTATACACTTCTCCAATAATGGAGAATAACAGACTTAATCCACTTCACCAATAATGGAGAACAACAGACTTTATACATGTCACCAATAATTGAGAACAACAGACTTTATAAACTTCACCAACAATGGAGAATAACAGACTTTATACATGTCAACAATAATGGAGAATAACAGACTTTATACAGGTCACATATAATGGAGAATAACAGACTTTATACATGTCACCAACAAAGGAGAATAACAGACTTTATAAACTTCACCAATGATGGAGAATAACAGACTTTATACACTTCACAAATAATGAAGAATAACAGACTTTATACAATTCAGCAAGAATGGAGAATAACAGACTTTATACACATCACATATAATGGAGAATAACAGACTTTATACACGTCACCAACAATGGAGAATAACATACTTTATACACGTCACCAACAATGGAGAATAACAGACTTTATACATGTAACCAATAATGGAGAACAACAGACTTTATACACAACACCAGTAATAGAGAATAACAGACTTTATACACGTCACGAATAATGGAGAATAAAAGACTTTATACACTTCACCAATGATGGAAAGTAACAGACGTTATACACGTCACCAATAATGGAGAATAACAGACTTTATAAACTTCACCAATAATGGATAATAACAGACTTCATACACTTCACCAATAATGGAGAATAAAAGACTTTATAAACTTCACCAATAATGGATAATAACAGACCTTATACATGTCACCAATAATGGAGAATAAAAGACTTTATACACTTCACCAAAAATGGAGATTAACAGACTTTATACACGTCACCAATGATGGAGAATAACATGCTTTATACACGTCACCAATAATGGAGAATAACAGACTTTATACATGTCACCAACAATGGAGAATAACAGACTTTATACATGTCACCAATAATGGAGAATAACAGACCTTATACACAACACCAGTAATAGAGAATAAACGACTTTATACACTTCACCAATAATGAAGAATAACAGACGTTATACACGTCACCAATAATGGAGAATAACAGAATTTATAAACATCACCAATAATGGATAATAACAGACTTCATACACTTCACCAATAATGGAGAATAAAAGACTTGATACACTTCACCAATGATGGAGATTAACAGACTTTATACACTTCACCAATAATGAAGAATAACAGACTTTATACACTTCACCAATAATGGAGAATAACAGACTTTATACACGTCACCAAAAATGGAGAATAACAGACTTTATACACTTCACCAATAATGGAGAATAACAGACTTTATACATGTCACCAACAATGGAGAATAAAAGACTTTATACACTTCACCAATGATGGAGATTAACAGACTTTATACACTTCACCAATAACGAAGAATAACAGACTTTATACACTTCACGAATAATGGAAGATAACAGACTTTATACACGTCACCAACAATGGAGAATAACATACTTTATACACATCACCAATAATGGAGAATAACAGACTTTATACATGTCACCAACAATGGAGAATAACAGACTTTAAACATGTCACCAATAATGGAGAATAACAGACTTTATACACGTCACATATAATGGAGAATAACAGACCTTATACACAACACCAGTAATAGAGAATAACAGACTTTATACACGTCACGATTAATGGAGAATAAAAGACTTTATACACTTCACCAATAATGGAGAATAACAGATGTTATACTTGTCACCAAAAATGGAAAATAACATACTTTATAAACTTCACCAATAACGGATAATAACAGACTTCATACACTTCACCAATAATGGAGAATAAAAGACTTTATACACTTCACCAATAATGGAGAATAAAAGACTTTATAAACTTCACCAATAATGGATAATAACAGACCTTATACATGTCACCAATAATGGAGAATAAAAGACTTTATACACTTCACCAAAAATGGAGATTAACAGACTTTATACACGTCACAAATAATGGAGAATAACAGACTTTATACACGTCACTAACAATGGAGAATAACATACTTTATACACGTCACCAATAATGAAGAATAACATACTTTATACATGTCACCAATAATGGAGAATAACAAACTTTGTACACGTCACCAATAATGGGGAATAACAGACTTTATAAACTTCACCAATAATGGATAATAACAGACTTCATACACTTCACCAATGATGGAGAATAACAGAATTTATACACTTCACCACTAATGGAGAATAACAGATTTTATACACGTTACCAATAATGAAGAATAACAGAATTTATACACGTCACCAATAATGGAGAATAACCGACTTTATACACTTCACCAATAATGGAGAATAACAGACTTTATACACTTCACCAATAATTGAGAATAAAAGACTTTATACACGTCATCAATAATGGAGAATAACAGACTTTATACAAGTCACCAAAAATAGAGAATAACAGACTTTATACACGTCAACAATAATGAAGTATAACAGACGTTATACACGACACCAATAATGGAGAATAACAGACTTTATACACTTCACCAATAATGGATAATAACAGACTTCATACACTTCACCAATAATGGAGAATAACAGACTTTATACACTTCACCAATAATGGAGAATAACAGACTTAATCCACTTCACCAATAATGGAGAATAACAGACTTTATACATGTCACCAATAATGGAGAATAACAGACTTTATACACGTCACCAATAAAAGAGAATAACAGACTTTATACACTTCACCAAGAAAGGAGAACAACAGACTTTATACATGTCACCAATAATGGAGGATAATCGACTTTATACACTTCACCAATAAAGGAGAACAACAGACTTTATACATGTCACCAATAATGGAGAATAACAGACTTTATACACGTCACCAATAATAGAGAATAACAGACTTTATACACTTCACCAACAATGAAGAATAACATACTTTACACACGTCATCAATAATGGAAAATAACCGGCTTCATAGACGTCACCAATAATGGAGAAAAACACACTTTATACACGTCACCAATAATAGAGAATAACAGACTTTATACTCATCACCAATAATGGAGAATAACAGACTTCATACACGTCACCAATATTGGAAAATAACAGACTTTATACACTTCAATAATAATGGAGAATAACAGACTTTATACACTTCACCAATAATGGAAAATAACAGACTTTATACACGTCACCAATAATGGAGAATAACAGACTTTATACATGTCACCAATAATGGAAAATAACAGACTTTATACATGTCACCAATAATGGAGAATAACAGACCTCATACATGTCAGCAATAATGGAGAATAACAGACTTTATACACTTCACCAACAATGGAGAATAACAGACTTTATACTACTCACCAATAATGGAGAATAACAGACTTTATACACTTCACCAATAATGGAGAATTACAGACCTTATACACGTCACCAATAATGGAGAATAACAGATTTTATACACTTCACAAATAATGAAGAATAACATACTTTATACACGTCATCAATAATGGAAAATAACAGACTTCATAGACGTCACCAATAATGGAAAATAAAAGACTTTATACACTTCACCAATAATGGAGAATAACAGACTTCATACATGTCACCAATAATGGAGAATAACATATTTTATACACTTCACCAATAATGGATAATAACAGACTTTATACACTTCACCAATAATGGAGAATAACAGACTTTATACACTTCACCAATAATGGAGAATAACAGACTTAATCCACTTCACCAATAATGGAGAACAACAGACTTTATACATGTCACCAATAATGGAGAATAACAGACTTTATAAACTTCACCAGTAATGGAGAATCACAGACTTTATACACTTCATCAATAAAGGAGATTAACAGACTTTATACCTGTCACCAAAAATAGAGAATAACAGACTTTATACAGGTCACCAATAATGGAGAATAACAGACTTGATACATGTCACCAATAATGGAGAATAACAGACATTATACACGTCGCCAATAATGGAGAATAATAGACTTCATACACTTCACCAATAATGGAGAATAACAGACTTCATACACGTCACCAATAATGGAGAATAACAGACGTTATACACTTCAATAATAATGGAGAATGAAAGACTTTATACACTTCACCAATAATGGAGAATAACAGACTTTATACTTGTCACCAATAATGGAGAATAACAGACTTTATACATGTCACCAATAATGGAGAATAACAGACCTCATACATGTCACCAATAATGGAAAATAACAGACTATATACACTTCACCAACAATGGAAAATAACAGACTTTATACTTCTCACCAATAATGGAGAATAACAGACTTTATACACTTCACCAATGGTGAAGAATAACATTCTTCATACACGTCACCACTGATGGAGAATAACAGACTTTATACATGTCACCAATAATGGAGAATAACAGACCTTATACACGTCACCAATAATGGAGAATAACAGACTTTATACACTTCACAAATAATGAAGAATAACATTCTTTATACACATCATCAATAATGGAAAATAACAGACTTCATAGACGTCACCAATAATGGAAAATGACAGACCTTATACACTTCACCAATAATGGAGAATAACAGACTTCATACATGTCACCAATAATGGAGAATAACATATTTTATACACTTCACCAATAATGGATAATAACAGACTTCATACACTTCACCAATAATGGAGAATAACAGACTCTATACACTTCTCCAATAATGGAGAATAACAGACTTAATCCACTTCACCAATAATGGAGAACAACAGACTTTATACATGTCACCAATAATTGAGAACAACAGACTTTATAAACTTCACCAGTAATGGAGAATCACAGACTTTATACACTTTACCAATAATGGAGAATAACAGACTTTATACCTGTCACCAATAATGGAGAATAACAGACTTTATACATGTCACCAATAATAGAGAATAACAGACTTTATACAGGCCACCAATAATGGAGAATAACAGACTTTATACACTTCACCAATAATGGAGAATAACAGACTCTATATACTTCACAAATAATGGAGAATAACAGACTTCATACATGTCACCGATAATGGAGAATAACAGATTTTATACACTTCACCAATAATGGATAATAACAGACTTTATACACTTCACCAATAATGAAGAATGACAGACCTCATACATGTCACCAATAATGGAGAATAACAGACTTTATACACGTCACCAATAATGGAAAATAACAGACTTTATACAGGTCACCAATAATGGAGAATAACAGACTTGATAAATGTCACCAATAATGGAGAATAACAGACTTTATACACGTCACCAATAATGGAAAATAATAGACTTCATACACTTCACCAATAATGGAGAATAACAGACTTCATACACGTCACCAATAATGGAGAATAACAGACTTTATACACTTCAATAATAATGGAGAATAAAAGACTTTATACACTTCACCAATAATGGAGAATAACAGACTTTATACACTTCACCAATAATGGAGAATAACAGACTCTATATACTTCACAAATAATGGAGAATAACAGACTTCATACATGTCACCGATAATGGAGAATAACAGATTTTATACACTTCACCAATAATGGATAATAACAGACTTTATACACTTCACCAATAATGAAGAATGACAGACCTCATACATGTCACCAATAATGGAGAATAACAGACTTTATACACGTCACCAATAATGGAAAATAACAGACTTTATACAGGTCACCAATAATGGAGAATAACAGACTTGATAAATGTCACCAACAAGGGAGAATAACAGACTTTATACTTCTCACCAATAATGGAGAATAACAGACTTTATACACTTCAACAATGGTGAAGAATAACATACTTCATACACGTCACCACTGATGGAGAATAACAGACTTTATACATGTCACCAATAATGGAGAATAACAAACCTTATACACGTCACCAATAATAGAGAATAACAGACTTTATACAGGTCACCAATAATGGAGAATAACAGACTTGATACATGTCCCCAATAATGGAGAATAACAGACTTTATACACGTCACCAATAATGGAGAATAATAGACTTCATACACTTCACCAATAATGGAGAATAACAGACTTCATACACAACACCAATAATGGAGAATAACAGACTTTATACACTTCAATAAAAATGCAGAATAACAGACGTGATACACTTCACTAATAAAGGAGAATAACAGACCTTATACACGTCAACAATAATGGAGAATAACAGACTTTATACCTGTCACCAATAATGGAGAAAAACAGACTTTATACACTTCAATAATAACGGAGACTAACAGACTTTATACACTTCACCAATAATTGAGAATAACAGACTTTATACTTGTCACCATAAATGAAGAATAATAGACTTTATACAATTCACCAATGGTGAAGAATAACATACTTTATACACGTCAGCACTGATGGAGAATAACAGACTTCATACATGTCACCAATAATGAAGAAAAACAGACTTTATACACGTCGCCAATAATGGAGAATAACAGACTTTATACACTTCACCAATAATGGAGAAAAACAGACTTCATACACGTCACCAATAAAGGAGAATAACACACTTTATACACGTCACCTATAATAGAGAATAACAGACTTTATACACTTCACCAATAATGGAGAATAACAGATTTTATACACTTCACCAGTAATGGAGAATCGCAGACTTTATACACTTCACCAATAATGGAGAATAACAGACTTTATATATGTCACCACTAATAGAGAATAACAGACTTTATACAGGTCACCAAAAATGGAGAATAACAGATTTTATACACGTCACCAATAATGGAGAATAACAGACCTTATACATGTCACCAATAAAGGAGAATAACACACTTTATACACGTCACCAATAATAGAGAACAACAGACTTTATACATGTAACCAATAATGGAGAATAACAGACTTTATAATCTTCACCAGTAATGGAGAATCACAGACTTTATACACTTTACCAATAATGAAGAATAACATACTTTATACACGTCATCAATAATGGAAAATAACAGGCTTCATAGACGTCACCAATAATGGAGAAAAACACATTTTATACACGTCACCAATAATAGAGAATAACAGACTTTATACTCATCACCAATAATGGAGAATAACAGACTTTATACACGTCACCAAAAATGGAGAATAACAGACTTTATACACTTCACCAATAATGGAGAATAACAGACTTTATACACTTCACCAATAATGGAGAATAACAGACTTCATACATGTCACCAATAATGGAGAATAACAGATTTTATACACTTCACCAATAGTGGATAATAACAGACTTCATACACTTCACCAATAATAGAGAATAACAGACTTTATACACTTCACCAATAATGGAGAATAACAGACTTAATCCACTTCACCAATAATGGAGAATAACAGACCTTATACATGTCACCAATAATGGAGGATAACCGACTTTATACACTTCACCAATAAAGGAGAACAACAGACTTTATACATGTCACCAATAATGGAGAATAACAGACTTTATGCACGTCACCAATAATAGAGAATAACAGACTTTATACACTTCACCAACAATGAAGAATAACATACTTTATACACTTCACCAATAATGGAGAATAACAGACTTTATACCTGTCAACAATAATAGAGAATAACAGACTTTATACGGGTCACCAATAATGAAGAATAACAGACTTGATACATGTCACCAATAATGGAAAATAACAGACTTTATACACGTCACCAATAATGGAGAATAATAGACTTCATACACTTCACCAATAACGGAGAATAACAGACTTCATACATGTCACCAATTATGGAGAATAACAGACTTTATACACTTCAATAATAATGGAGAATAAAAGACTTTATACACTTCACCAATAATGGAGAATAACAGACTTTATACTTGTCACCAATAGTGGAGAATAACAGACTTTATACATGTCACCAATAATGGAGAATAACAGACCTCATACATGTCACCAATAATGGAGAATAACAGACTTTATACACTTCACCAACAATGGAGAATAACAGACTTTATACTTCTCACCAATGATGGAGAATAACAGACTTTATACACTTCACCAATGGTGAAGAATAACATACTTCATACACGTCACCACTGATGGAGAATAACAGACTTTATACATGTCACCAATAATGGAGAATAACAGACCTTATACACGTCACCAACAATGGAGAATAACAGACTTTATACACTTCACAAATAATGAAGAATAACATACTTTATACACGTCATCAATAATGGAAAATAACAGATTTCATAGACGTCACCACTAATGGAGAATAACAGACCTCATACATGTCACCAATAATGGAGAATAACAGACTTTATACACTTCACCAACAATGGAGAATAACAGACTTTATACTTCTCACCAATGATGGAGAATAACAGACTTTATACACTTCACCAATGGTGAAGAATAACATACTTCATACACGTCACCACTGATGGAGAATTACAGACTTTATACAGGTCACCAATAATGGAGAATAACAGACTTGATACATGTCACCAATAATGGAGAATAACAGACTTTATACACGTCGCCAATAATGGAGAATAATAGACTTCATACACTTCACCAGTAATGGAGAATAACAGACTTCATACACGTCACCAATAATGGAGAATAACAGACGTTATACACTTCAATAATAATGGAGAATGAAAGACTTTATACACTTCACCAATAATGGAGAATAACAGACTTTATACTTGTCACCAATAATGGAGAATAACAGACTTTATACATATCACCAATAATGGAGAATAACAGACCTCATACATGTCACCAATAATGGAAAATAACAGACTATATACACTTCACCAACAATGGAAAATAACAGACTTTATACTTCTCACCAATAATGGAGAATAACAGACTTTATACACTTCACCAATGGTGAAGAATAACATACTTCATACACGTCACCACTGATGGAGAATAACAGACTTTATACATGTCACCAATAATGGAGAATAACAGACCTTATACACGTCACCAACAATGGAGAATAACAGACTTTATACACTTCACAAATAATGAAGAATAACATTCTTTATACACATCATCAATAATGGAAAATAACAGACTTCATAGACGTCACCAATAATGGAAAAAGACAGACTTTATACACTTCACCAATAATGGAGAATAACAGACTTCATACACGTCACCAATAAAGGAGAATAACACACTTTATACACATCACCAATAATAGAGAATAACAGACTTTATACACTTCACCAATAATGGAGAATAACAGACTTTATACACTTCACCAGTAATGGAGAATCGCAGACTTTATACACTTCACCAATAATGGAGAATAACAGACTTTATATATGTCACCAATAATAGAGAATAACAGACTTTATACAGGTCACCAAAAATGGAGAATAACAGATTTTATACACGTCACCAATAATGGAGAATAACAGACCTTATACATGTCACCAATAAAGGAGAATAACACACTTTATACACGTCACCAATAATAGATAACAACAGACTTCATACATGTAACCAATAATGGAGAATAACAGACTTTATAATCTTCACCAGTAATGGAGAATCACAGACTTTATACACTTTACCAATAATGAAGAATAACATACTTTATACACGTCATCAATAATGGAAAATAACACGCTTCATAGACGTCACCAATAATGGAGAAAAACACGTTTTATACACGTCACCAATAATAGAGAATAACAGACTTTATACTCATCACCAATAATGGAGAATAACAGACTTTATACACGTCACCAAAAATGGAGAATAACAAACTTTATACACTTCACCAATAATGGAGAATAACAGACTTTATACACTTCACCAATAATGGAGAATAACAGACTTCATACATGTCACCAATAATGGAGAATAACAGATTTTATACACTTCACCAATAGTGGATAATAACAGACTTCATACACTTCACCAATAATAGAGAATAACAGACTTTATACACTTCACCAATAATGGAGAATAACAGACTTAATCCACTTCACCAATAATGGAGAATAACAGACCTTATACATGTCACCAATAATGGAGGATAACCGACTTTATACACTTCACCAATAAAGGAGAACAACAGACTTTATACATGTCACCAATAATGGAGAATAACAGACTTTATGCACGTCACCAATAATAGAGAATAACAGACTTTATACACTTCACCAACAATGAAGAATAACATACTTTATACACTTCACCAATAATGGAGAATAACAGACTTTATACCTTTCAACAATAATAGAGAATAACAGACTTTATACGGGTCACCAATAATGAAGAATAACAGACTTGATACATGTCACCAATAATGGAGAATAACAGACTTTATACACGTCACCAATAATGGAGAATAATAGACTTCATACACTTCACCAATAATGGAGAATAACAGACTTCATACATGTCTCCAATAATGGAGAATAACAGACTATATACACTTCAATAATAATGGAGAATAAAAGACTTTATACACTTCACCAATAATGGAGAATAACATACTTTATACTTGTCACCAATAGTGGAGAATAACAGACTTTATACATGTCACCAATAATGGAGAATAACAGACCTCATACATGTAACCAATAATGGAGAATAACAGACTTTATACACTTCACCAACATTGGAGAATAACAGACTTTATACTTCTCACCAATGATGGAGAATAACAGACTTTATACACTTCACCAATGGTGAAGAATAACATACTTCATACACGTCACCACTGATGGAGAATAACAGACTTTATACATGTCACCAATAATGGAGAATAACAGACCTTATACACGTCACCAACAATGGAGAATAACAGACTTTATACACTTCACAAATAATGAAGAATAACATACTTTATACACGTCATCAATAATGGAAAATAACAGATTTCATAGACGTCACCAATAATGGAGAATAACAGACCTCATACATGTTACCAATAATGGAGAATAACAGACTTTATACACTTCACCAACAATGGAGAATAACAGACTTTATACTTCTCACCAATGATGAAGAATAACAGACTTTATACACTTCACCAATGGTGAAGAATAACATACTTCATACACGTCACCACTGATGGAGAATAACAGACTTTATACAGGTCACCAATAATGGAGAATAACAGACTTGATACATGTCACCAATAATGGAGAATAACAGACTTTATACACGTCACCAATAATGGAGAATAACAGACTTTATACACTTCAATAATAATGGAGAATAAAAGACTTTATACACTTCACCAATAATGGAGAATAATAGACTTAATCCACTTCACCAATAATGGAGAATAACAGACCTTATACATGCCACCAATAATGGAGGATAACCGACTTTATACACTTCACCAATAAAGGAGAACAACAGACTTCATACATGTCACCAATAATGGAGAATAACAGACTTTATGCACGTCACCAATAATAGAGAATAACAGACTTTATACACTTCACCAACAATGAAGAATAACATACTTATACACTTCACCAATAATGGAGAATAACAGACTTTATACCTGTCAACAATAATAGAGAATAACAGACTTTATACGGGTCACCAATAATGAAGAATAACAGACTTGATACATGTCACCAATAATGGAGAATAACAGACTTTATACACGTCACCAATAATGGAGAATAATAGACTTCATACACTTCACCAATAACAGAGAATAACAGACTTCATACATGTCACCAATAATGGAGAATAACAGACTTTATACACTTCAATAATAATGGAGAATAAAAGACTTTATACACTTCACCAATTATGGAGAATAACAGACTTTATACTTGTCACCAATAGTGGAGAATAACAAACTTTATACATGTCACCAATAATGGAGAATAACAGACCTCATACATGTCACCAATAATGGAGAATAACAGACTTTATACACTTCAATAATAATGGAGAATAAAAGACTTTATACACTTCACCAATTATGGAGAATAACAGACTTTATACTTGTCACCAATAGTGGAGAATAACAGACTTTATACATGTCACCAATAATGGAGAATAACAGACCTTATACACGTCACCAACAATGGAGAATAACAGACTTTATACACTTCACAAATAATGAAGAATAACATACTTTATACACGTCATCAATAATGGAAAATAACAGATTTCATAGACGTCACCAATAATGGAGAATAACAGACCTCATACATGTCACCAATAATGGAGAATAACAGACTTTATACACTTCACCAACAATGGAGAATAACAGACTTTATACTTCTCACCAATGATGGAGAATAACAGACTTTATACACTTCACCAATGGTGAAGAATAACATACTTCATACACGTCACCACTGATGGAGAATAACAGACTTGATACATGTCACCAATAATGGAGAATAACAGACTTTATACACGTCGCCAATAATGAAGAATAATAGACTTCATACACTTCACCAATAATTGAGAATAACAGACTTCATACACGTCACCAATAATGGAGAATAACAGACGTTATACACTTCAATAATAATGGAGAATGAAAGACTTTATACACTTCACCAATAATGGAGAATAACAGACTTTATACTTGTCACCAATAATGGAGAATAACAGACTTTATACATGTCACCAATAATGGAGAATAACAGACCTCATACATGTCACCAATAATGGAAAATAACAGACTATATACACTTCACCAACAATGGAAAATAACAGACTTTATACTTCTCACCAATAATGGAGAATAACAGACTTTATACACTTCACCAATGGTGAAGAATAACATACTTCATACACGTCACCACTGATGGAGAATAACAGACTTTATACATGGCACCAATAATGGAGAATAACAGACCTTATACACGTCACCAACAATGGAGAATAACAGACTTTATACACGTCACCAAAAATGGAGAATAACAGACTTTATACACTTCACCAATGGTGAAGAATAACATACTTCATACACGTCACCACTGATGGAGAATAACAGACTTTATACAGGTCACCAATAATGGAGAATAACAGACTTGATACATGTCACCAATAATGGAGAATAACAGACTTTATACACGTCGCCAATAATGGAGAATAATAGACTTCATACACTTCACCAATAATGGAGAATAACAGACTTCATACACGTCACCAATAATGGAGAATAACAGACGTTATACACTTCAATAATAATGGAGAATGAAAGACTTTATACACTTCACCAATAATGGAGAATAACAGACTTTATACTTGTCACCAATAATGGAGAATAACAGACTTTATACATGTCACCAATAATGGAGAATAACAGACCTCATACATGTCACCAATAATGGAAAATAACAGACTATATACACTTCACCAACAATGGAAAATAACAGACTTTATACTTCTCACCAATAATGGAGAATAACAGACTTTATACACTTCACCAATGGTGAAGAATAACATACTTCATACACGTCACCACTGATGGAGAATAACAGACTTTATACATGTCACCAATAATGGAGAATAACAGACCTTATACACGTCACCAACAATGGAGAATAACAGACTTTATACACTTCAATAATAATGGAGAATAACAGACTTTATACACTTCACCAATAATGGAAAATAACAGACTTTATACACGTCACCAATAATGGAGAATAACAGACTTTATACATGTCACCAATAATGGAAAATAACAGACTTTATACATGTCACCAATAATGGAGAATAACAGACCTCATACATGTCAGCAATAATGGAGAATAACAGACTTTATACACTTCACCAACAATGGAGAATAACAGACTTTATACTACTCACCAATAATGGAGAATAACAGACTTTATACACTTCACCAATGGTGAAGAATAACATACTTCATACATGTCACCACTGATGGAGAATAACAGACTTTATACATGTCACCAATAATGGAGAATTACAGACCTTATACACGTCACCAATAATGGAGAATAACAGATTTTATACACTTCACAAATAATGAAGAATAACATACTTTATACACGTCATCAATAATGGAAAATAACAGACTTCATAGACGTCACCAATAATGGAAAATAAAAGACTTTATACACTTCACCAATAATGGAGAATAACAGACTTCATACATGTCACCAATAATGGAGAATAACATATTTTATACACTTCACCAATAATGGAGAATAACAGACTTTATACACTTCACCAATAATGGAGAATAACAGACTTTATACGCTTCACCAATAATGGAGAATAACAGACTTAATCCACTTCACCAATAATGGAGAACAACAGACTTTATACATGTCACCAATAATGGAGAATAACAGACTTTAAAAACTTCACCAGTAATGGAGAATCAAAGACTTTATACACTTCATCAATAATGGAGATTAACAGACTTTATACCTGTCACCAAAAATAGAGAATAACAGACTTTATACAGGTCACCAATAATGGAGAATAACAGACTTGATACATGTCACCAATAATGGAGAATAACAGACTTTATACACGTCGCCAATAATGGAGAATAATAGACTTCATACACTTCACCAATAATGGAGAATAACAGACTTCATACACGTCACCAATAATGGAGAATAACAGACGTTATACACTTCAATAATAATGGAGAATGAAAGACTTTATACACTTCACCAATAATGGAGAATAACAGACTTTATACTTGTCACCAACAATGGAGAATAACAGACTTTATACATGTCACCAATAATGGAGAATAACAGACCTCATACATGTCACCAATAATGGAAAATAACAGACTATATACACTTCACCAACAATGGAAAATAACAGACTTTATACTTCTCACCAATAATGGAGAATAACAGACTTTATACACTTCACCAATGGTGAAGAATAACATTCTTCATACACGTCACCACTGATGGAGAATAACAGACTTTATACATGTCACCAATAATGGAGAATAACAGACCTTATACACGTCACCAATAATGAAGAATAACAGACTTTATACACTTCACAAATAATGAAGAAGAACATTCTTTATACACATCATCAATAATGGAAAATAACAGACTTCATAGACGTCACCAATAATGGAAAATGACAGACCTTATACACTTCACCAATAATGGAGAATAACAGACTTCATACATGTCACCAATAATGGAGAATAACATATTTTATACACTTCACCAATAATGGATAATAACAGACTTCATACACTTCACCAATAATGGAGAATAACAGACTCTATACACTTCTCCAATAATGGAGAATAACAGACTTAATCCACTTCACCAATAATGGAGAACAACAGACTTTATACATGTCACCAATAATTGAGAACAACAGACTTTATAAACTTCACCAGTAATGGAGAATCACAGACTTTATACACTTTACCAATAATGGAGAATAACAGACTTTATACCTGTCACCAATAATGGAGAATAACAGACTTTATACATGTCACCAATAATAGAGAATAACAGACTTTATACAGGTCACCAATAATGGAGAATAACAGACTTTATACACTTCACCAATAATGGAGAATAACAGACTCTATATACTTCACAAATAATGGAGAATAACAGACTTCATACATGTCACCGATAATGGAGAATAACAGATTTTATACACTTCACCAATAATGGATAATAACAGACTTTATACACTTCACCAATAATGAAGAATGACAGACCTCATACATGTCACCAATAATGGAGAATAACAGACTTTATACACGTCACCAATAATGGAAAATAACAGACTTTATACAGGTCACCAATAATGGAGAATAACAGACTTGATAAATGTCACCAATAATGGAGAATAACAGACTTTATACACGTCACCAATAATGGAAAATAATAGACTTCATACACTTCACCAATAATGGAGAATAACAGACTTCATACACGTCACCAATAATGGAGAATAACAGACTTTATACACTTCAATAATAATGGAGAATAAAAGACTTTATACACTTCACCAATAATGGAGAATAACAGACTTTATACACTTCACCAATAATGGAGAATAACAGACTCTATATACTTCACAAATAATGGAGAATAACAGACTTCATACATGTCACCGATAATGGAGAATAACAGATTTTATACACTTCACCAATAATGGATAATAACAGACTTTATACACTTCACCAATAATGAAGAATGACAGACCTCATACATGTCACCAATAATGGAGAATAACAGACTTTATACACGTCACCAATAATGGAAAATAACAGATTTTATACAGGTCACCAAGAATGGAGAATAACAGACTTGATAAATGTCACCAACAAGGGAGAATAACAGACTTTATACACGTCACCAAAAATGGAGAATAACAGACTTTATACACTTCACCAATAATGGAGAATAACAGACTTTATACACTTCACCAATAATGGAGAATAACAGACTTCATACATGTCACCAATAATGGAGAATAACAGATTTTATACACTTCACCAATAGTGGATAATAACAGACTTCATACACTTCACCAATAATAGAGAATAACAGACTTTATACACTTCACCAATAATGGAGAATAACAGACTTAATCCACTTCACCAATAATGGAGAATAACAGACCTTATACATGTCACCAATAATGGAGGATAACCGACTTTATACACTTCACCAATAAAGGAGAACAACAGACTTTATACATGTCACCAATAATGGAGAATAACAGACTTTATGCACGTCACCAATAATAGAGAATAACAGACTTTATACACTTCACCAACAATGAAGAATAACATACTTTATACACTTCACCAATAATGGAGAATAACAGACTTTATACCTGTCAACAATAATAGAGAATAACAGACTTTATACGGGTCACCAATAATGAAGAATAACAGACTTGATACATGTCACCAATAATGGAAAATAACAGACTTTATACACGTCACCAATAATGGAGAATAATAGACTTCATACACTTCACCAATAACGGAGAATAACAGACTTCATACATGTCACCAATAATGGAGAATAACAGACTTTATACAGTTCAATAATAATGGAGAATAAAAGACTTTATACACTTCACCAATAATGGAGAATAACAGACTTTATACTTGTCACCAATAGTGGAGAATAACAGACTTTATACATGTCACCAATAATGGAGAATAACAGACCTCATACATGTCACCAATAATGGAGAATAACAGACTTTATACACTTCACCAACAATGGAGAATAACAGACTTTATACTTCTCACCAATGATGGAGAATAACAGACTTTATACACTTCACCAATGGTGAAGAATAACATACTTCATACACGTCACCACTGATGGAGAATAACAGACTTTATACATGTCACCAATAATGGAGAATAACAGACCTTATACACGTCACCAATAATGGAGAATCAAAGACTTTATACACTTCATCAATAATGGAGATTAACAGACTTTATACCTGTCACCAAAAATAGAGAATAACAGACTTTATACAGGTCACCAATAATGGAGAATAACAGACTTGATACATGTCACCAATAATGGAGAATAACAGACTTTATACACGTCACCAATAATGGAGAATAATAGACTTCATACACTTCACCAATAATGGAGAATAACAGACTTCATACACGTCACCAATAATGGAGAATAACAGACGTTATACACTTCAATAATAATGGAGAATGAAAGACTTTATACACTTCACCAATAATGGAGAATAACAGACTTTATACTTGTCACCAATAATGGAGAATAACAGACTTTATACATGTCACCAATAATGGAGAATAACAGACCTCATACATGTCACCAATAATGGAAAATAACAGACTATATACACTTCACCAACAATGGAAAATAACAGACTTTATACTTCTCACCAATAATGGAGAATAACAGACTTTATACACTTCACCAATGGTGAAGAATAACATTCTTCATACACGTCACCACTGATGGAGAATAACAGACTTTATACATGTCACCAATAATGGAGAATAACAGACCTTATACACGTCACCAATAATGGAGAATAACAGACTTTATACACTTCACAAATAATGAAGAAGAACATTCTTTATACACATCATCAATAATGGAAAATAACAGACTTCATAGACGTCACCAATAATGGAAAATGACAGACCTTATACACTTCACCAATAATGGAGAATAACAGACTTCATACATGTCACCAATAATGGAGAATAACATATTTTATACACTTCACCAATAATGGATAATAACAGACTTCATACACTTCACCAATAATGGAGAATAACAGACTCTATACACTTCTCCAATAATGGAGAATAACAGACTTAATCCACTTCACCAATAATGGAGAACAACAGACTTTATACATGTCACCAATAATTGAGAACAACAGACTTTATAAACTTCACCAGTAATGGAGAATCACAGACTATATACACTTTACCAATAATGGAGAATAACAGACTTTATACCTGTCACCAATAATGGAGAATAACAGACTTTATACATGTCACCAATAATAGAGAATAACAGACTTTATACAGGTCACCAATAATGGAGAATAACAGACTTTATACACTTCACCAATAATGGAGAATAACAGACTCTATATACTTCACAAATAATGGAGAATAACAGACTTCATACATGTCACCGATAATGGAGAATAACAGATTTTATACACTTCACCAATAATGGATAATAACAGACTTTATACACTTCACCAATAATGAAGAATGACAGACCTCATACATGTCACCAATAATGGAGAATAACAGACTTTATACACGTCACCAATAATGGAAAATAACAGACTTTATACAGGTCACCAATAATGGAGAATAACAGACTTGATAAATGTCACCAATAATGGAGAATAACAGACTTTATACACGTCACCAATGATGGAAAATAATAGACTTCATACACTTCACCAATAATGGAGAATAACAGACTTCATACACGTCACCAATAATGGAGAATAACAGACTTTATACACTTCAATAATAATGGAGAATAAAAGACTTTATACACTTCACCAATAATGGAGAATAACAGACTTTATACACTTCACCAATAATGGAGAATAACAGACTCTATATACTTCACAAATAATGGAGAATAACAGACTTCATACATGTCACCGATAATGGAGAATAACAGATTTTATACACTTCACCAATAATGGATAATAACAGACTTTATACACTTCACCAATAATGAAGAATGACAGACCTCATACATGTCACCAATAATGGAGAATAACAGACTTTATACACGTCACCAATAATGGAAAATAACAGATTTTATACAGGTCACCAATAATGGAGAATAACAGACTTGATAAATGTCACTAACAAGGGAGAATAACAGACTTTATACTTCTCACCAATAATGGAGAATAACAGACTTTATACACTTCAACAATGGTGAAGAATAACATACTTCATACACGTCACCACTGATGGAGAATAACAGACTTTATACATGTCACCAATAATGGAGAATAACAAACCTTATACACGTCACCAATAATAGAGAATAACAGACTTTATACAGGTCACCAATAATGGAGAATAACAGACTTGATACATGTCCCCAATAATGGAGAATAACAGACTTTATACACGTCACCAATAATGGAGAATAATAGACTTCATACACTTCACCAATAATGGAGAATAACAGACTTCATACACAACACCAATAATGGAGAATAACAGACTTTATACACTTCAATAAAAATGGAGAATAACAGACGTGATACACTTCACTAATAAAGGAGAATAACAGACCTTATACACGTCAACAATAATGGAGAATAATAGACTTCATACACTTCACCAATAATGGAGAAAAACAGACTTTATACACTTCAATAATAACGGAGACTAACAGACTTTATACACGTCACCAATAATGGAGAATAATAGACTTCATACACTTCACCAATAATGGAGAAAAACAGACTTTATACACTTCAATAATAACGGAGACTAACAGACTTTATACACTTCACCAATAATTGAGAATAACAGACTTTATACTTGTCACCATAAATGAAGAATAATAGACTTTATACAATTCACCAATGGTGAAGAATAACATACTTTATACACGTCAGCACTGATGGAGAATAACAGACTTTATACATGTCACCAATAATGAAGAAAAACAGACTTTATACACGTCGCCAATAATGGAGAATAACAGACTTTATACACTTCACCAATAATGGAGAAAAACAGACTTCATACACGTCACCAATAAAGGAGAATAACACACTTTATACACGTCACCTATAATAGAGAATAACAGACTTTATACACTTCACCAATAATGGAGAATAACAGATTTTATACACTTCACCAGTAATGGAGAATCGCAGACTTTATACACTTCACCAATAATGGAGAATAACAGACTTTATATATGTCACCACTAATAGAGAATAACAGACTTTATACAGGTCACCAAAAATGGAGAATAACAGATTTTATACACGTCACCAATAATGGAGAATAACAGACCTTATACATGTCACCAATAAAGGAGAATAACACACTTTATACACGTCACCAATAATAGAGAACAACAGACTTTATACATGTAACCAATAATGGAGAATAACAGACTTTATAATCTTCACCAGTAATGGAGAATCACAGACTTTATACACTTTACCAATAATGAAGAATAACATACTTTATACACGTCATCAATAATGGAAAATAACAGGCTTCATAGACGTCACCAATAATGGAGAAAAACACATTTTATACACGTCACCAATAATAGAGAATAACAGACTTTATACTCATCACCAATAATGGAGAATAACAGACTTTATACACGTCACCAAAAATGGAGAATAACAGACTTTATACACTTCACCAATAATGGAGAATAACAGACTTTATACACTTCACCAATAATGGAGAATAACAGACTTCATACATGTCACCAATAATGGAGAATAACAGATTTTATACACTTCACCAATAGTGGATAATAACAGACTTCATACACTTCACCAATAATAGAGAATAACAGACTTTATACACTTCACCAATAATGGAGAATAACAGACTTAATCCACTTCACCAATAATGGAGAATAACAGACCTTATACATGTCACCAATAATGGAGGATAACCGACTTTATACACTTCACCAATAAAGGAGAACAACAGACTTTATACATGTCACCAATAATGGAGAATAACAGACTTTATGCACGTCACCAATAATAGAGAATAACAGACTTTATACACTTCACCAACAATGAAGAATAACATACTTTATACACTTCACCAATAATGGAGAATAACAGACTTTATACCTGTCAACAATAATAGAGAATAACAGACTTTATACGGGTCACCAATAATGAAGAATAACAGACTTGATACATGTCACCAATAATGGAAAATAACAGACTTTATACACGTCACCAATAATGGAGAATAATAGACTTCATACACTTCACCAATAACGGAGAATAACAGACTTCATACATGTCACCAATAATGGAGAATAACAGACTTTATACACTTCAATAATAATGGAGAATAAAAGACTTTATACACTTCACCAATAATGGAGAATAACAGACTTTATACTTGTCACCAATAGTGGAGAATAACAGACTTTATACATGTCACCAATAATGGAGAATAACAGACCTCATACATGTCACCAATAATGGAGAATAACAGACTTTATACACTTCACCAACAATGGAGAATAACAGACTTTATACTTCTCACCAATGATGGAGAATAACAGGCTTTATACACTTCACTAATGGTGAAGAATAACATACTTCATACACGTCACCACTGATGGAGAATAACAGACTTTATACATGTCACCAATAATGGAGAATAACAGACCTTATACACGTCACCAACAATGGAGAATAACAGACTTTATACACTTCACAAATAATGAAGAATAACATACTTTATACACGTCATCAATAATGGAAAATAACAGATTTCATAGACGTCACCACTAATGGAGAATAACAGACCTCATACATGTCACCAATAATGGAGAATAACAGACTTTATACACTTCACCAACAATGGAGAATAACAGACTTTATACTTCTCACCAATGATGGAGAATAACAGACTTTATACACTTCACCAATGGTGAAGAATAACATACTTCATACACGTCACCACTGATGGAGAATTACAGACTTTATACAGGTCACCAATAATGGAGAATAACAGACTTGATACATGTCACCAATAATGGAGAATAACAGACTTTATACACGTCGCCAATAATGGAGAATAATAGACTTCATACACTTCACCAATAATGGAGAATAACAGACTTCATACACGTCACCAATAATGGAGAATAACAGACGTTATACACTTCAATAATAATGGAGAATGAAAGACTTTATACACTTCACCAATAATGGAGAATAACAGACTTTATACTTGTCACCAATAATGGAGAATAACAGACTTTATACATATCACCAATAATGGAGAATAACAGACCTCATACATGTCACCAATAATGGAAAATAACAGACTATATACACTTCACCAACAATGGAAAATAACAGACTTTATACTTCTCACCAATAATGGAGAATAACAGACTTTATACACTTCACCAATGGTGAAGAATAACATACTTCATACACGTCACCACTGATGGAGAATAACAGACTTTATACATGTCACCAATAATGGAGAATAACAGACCTTATACACGTCACCAACAATGGAGAATAACAGACTTTATACACTTCACAAATAATGAAGAATAACATTCTTTATACACATCATCAATAATGGAAAATAACAGACTTCATAGACGTCACCAATAATGGAAAAAGACAGACTTTATACACTTCACCAATAATGGAGAATAACAGACTTCATACACGTCACCAATAAAGGAGAATAACACACTTTATACACGTCACCAATAATAGAGAATAACAGACTTTATACACTTCACCAATAATGGAGAATAACAGACTTTATACACTTCACCAGTAATGGAGAATCGCAGACTTTATACACTTCACCAGTAATGGAGAATCACAGACTTTATACACTTTACCAATAATGGAGAATAACAGACTTTATACCTGTCACCAATAATGGAGAATAACAGACTTTATACATGTCACCAATAATAGAGAATAACAGACTTTATACAGGTCACCAATAATGGAGAATAACAGACTTTATACACTTCACCAATAATGGAGAATAACAGACTCTATATACTTCACAAATAATGGAGAATAACAGACTTCATACATGTCACCGATAATGGAGAATAACAGATTTTATACACTTCACCAATAATGGATAATAACAGACTTTATACACTTCACCAATAATGAAGAATGACAGACCTCATACATGTCACCAATAATGGAGAATAACAGACTTTATACACGTCACCAATAATGGAAAATAACAGACTTTATACAGGTCACCAATAATGGAGAATAACAGACTTGATAAATGTCACCAATAATGGAGAATAACAGACTTTATACACGTCACCAATAATGGAAAATAATAGACTTCATACACTTCACCAATAATGGAGAATAACAGACTTCATACACGTCACCAATAATGGAGAATAACAGACTTTATACACTTCAATAATAATGGAGAATAAAAGACTTTATACACTTCACCAATAATGGAGAATAACAGACTTTATACACTTCACCAATAATGGAGAATAACAGACTCTATATACTTCACAAATAATGGAGAATAACAGACTTCATACATGTCACCGATAATGGAGAATAACAGATTTTATACACTTCACCAATAATGGATAATAACAGACTTTATACACTTCACCAATAATGAAGAATGACAGACCTCATACATGTCACCAATAATGGAGAATAACAGACTTTATACACGTCACCAATAATGGAAAATAACAGATTTTATACAGGTCACCAATAATGGAGAATAACAGACTTGATAAATGTCACCAACAAGGGAGAATAACAGACTTTATACTTCTCACCAATAATGGAGAATAACAGACTTTATACACTTCAACAATGGTGAAGAATAACATACTTTATACACGTCATCAATAATGGAAAATAACAGATTTCATAGACGTCACCACTAATGGAGAATAACAGACCTCATACATGTCACCAATAATGGAGAATAACAGACTTTATACACTTCACCAACAATGGAGAATAACAGACTTTATACTTCTCACCAACAATGGAGAATAACAGACTTTACACACTTCACAAATAATGAAGAATAACATACTTTATACACGTCATCAATAATGGAAAATAACAGATTTCATAGACGTCACCACTAATGGAGAATAACAGACCTCATACATGTCACCAATAATGGAGAATAACAGACTTTATACACTTCACCAACAATGGAGAATAACAGACTTTATACTTCTCACCAATGATGGAGAATAACAGACTTTATACACTTCACCAATGGTGAAGAATAACATACTTCATACACGTCACCACTGATGGAGAATTACAGACTTTATACAGGTCACCAATAATGGAGAATAACAGACTTGATACATGTCACCAATAATGGAGAATAACAGACTTTATACACGTCGCCAATAATGGAGAATAATAGACTTCATACACTTCACCAATAATGGAGAATAACAGACTTCATACACGTCACCAATAATGGAGAATAACAGACGTTATACACTTCAATAATAATGGAGAATGAAAGACTTTATACACTTCACCAATAATGGAGAATAACAGACTTTATACTTGTCACCAATAATGGAGAATAACAGACTTTATACATATCACCAATAATGGAGAATAACAGACCTCATACATGTCACCAATAATGGAAAATAACAGACTATATACACTTCACCAACAATGGAAAATAACAGACTTTATACTTCTCACCAATAATGGAGAATAACAGACTTTATACACTTCACCAATGGTGAAGAATAACATACTTCATACACGTCACCACTGATGGAGAATAACAGACTTTATACATGTCACCAATAATGGAGAATAACAGACCTTATACACGTCACCAACAATGGAGAATAACAGACTTTATACACTTCACAAATAATGAAGAATAACATTCTTTATACACATCATCAATAATGGAAAATAACAGACTTCATAGACGTCACCAATAATGGAAAAAGACAGACTTTATACACTTCACCAATAATGGAGAATAACAGACTTCATACACGTCACCAATAAAGGAGAATAACACACTTTATACACGTCACGAATAATAGAGAATAACAGACTTTATACACTTCACCAATAATGGAGAATAACAGACTTTATACACTTCACCAGTAATGGAGAATCGCAGACTTTATACACTTCACCAGTAATGGAGAATCACAGACTTTATACACTTTACCAATAATGGAGAATAACAGACTTTATACCTGTCACCAATAATGGAGAATAACAGACTTTATACATGTCACCAATAATAGAGAATAACAGACTTTATACAGGTCACCAATAATGGAGAATAACAGACTTTATACACTTCACCAATAATGGAGAATAACAGACTCTATATACTTCACAAATAATGGAGAATAACAGACTTCATACATGTCACCGATAATGGAGAATAACAGATTTTATACACTTCACCAATAATGGATAATAACAGACTTTATACACTTCACCAATAATGAAGAATGACAGACCTCATACATGTCACCAATAATGGAGAATAACAGACTTTATACACGTCACCAATAATGGAAAATAACAGACTTTATACAGGTCACCAATAATGGAGAATAACAGACTTGATAAATGTCACCAATAATGGAGAATAACAGACTTTATACACGTCACCAATAATGGAAAATAATAGACTTCATACACTTCACCAATAATGGAGAATAACAGACTTCATACACGTCACCAATAATGGAGAATAACAGACTTTATACACTTCAATAATAATGGAGAATAAAAGACTTTATACACTTCACCAATAATGGAGAATAACAGACTTTATACACTTCACCAATAATGGAGAATAACAGACTCTATATACTTCACAAATAATGGAGAATAACAGACTTCATACATGTCACCGATAATGGAGAATAACAGATTTTATACACTTCACCAATAATGGATAATAACAGACTTTATACACTTCACCAATAATGAAGAATGACAGACCTCATACATGTCACCAATAATGGAGAATAACAGACTTTATACACGTCACCAATAATGGAAAATAACAGATTTTATACAGGTCACCAATAATGGAGAATAACAGACTTGATAAATGTCACCAACAAGGGAGAATAACAGACTTTATACTTCTCACCAATAATGGAGAATAACAGACTTTATACACTTCAACAATGGTGAAGAATAACATACTTCATACACGTCACCACTGATGGAGAATAACAGACTTTATACATGTCACCAATAATGGAGAATAACAAACCTTATACACGTCACCAATAATAGAGAATAACAGACTTTATACAGGTCACCAATAATGGAGAATAACAGACTTGATACATGTCCCCAATAATGGAGAATAACAGACTTTATACACGTCACCAATAATGGAGAATAATAGACTTCATACACTTCACCAATAATGGAGAATAACAGACTTCATACACAACACCAATAATGGAGAATAACAGACTTTATACACTTCAATAAAAATGGAGAATAACAGACGTGATACACTTCACTAATAAAGGAGAATAACAGACCTTATACACGTCAACAATAATGGAGAATAATAGACTTCATACACTTCACCAATAATGGAGAAAAACAGACTTTATACACTTCAATAATAACGGAGACTAACAGACTTTATACACGTCACCAATAATGGAGAATAATAGACTTCATACACTTCACCAATAATGGAGAAAAACAGACTTTATACACTTCAATAATAACGGAGACTAACAGACTTTATACACTTCACCAATAATTGAGAATAACAGACTTTATACTTGTCACCATAAATGAAGAATAATAGACTTTATACAATTCACCAATGGTGAAGAATAACATACTTTATACACGTCAGCACTGATGGAGAATAACAGACTTTATACATGTCACCAATAATGAAGAAAAACAGACTTTATACACGTCGCCAATAATGGAGAATAACAGACTTTATACACTTCACCAATAATGGAGAAAAACAGACTTCATACACGTCACCAATAAAGGAGAATAACACACTTTATACACGTCACCTATAATAGAGAATAACAGACTTTATACACTTCACCAATAATGGAGAATAACAGATTTTATACACTTCACCAGTAATGGAGAATCGCAGACTTTATACACTTCACCAATAATGGAGAATAACAGACTTTATATATGTCACCACTAATAGAGAATAACAGACTTTATACAGGTCACCAAAAATGGAGAATAACAGATTTTATACACGTCACCAATAATGGAGAATAACAGACCTTATACATGTCACCAATAAAGGAGAATAACACACTTTATACACGTCACCAATAATAGAGAACAACAGACTTTATACATGTAACCAATAATGGAGAATAACAGACTTTATAATCTTCACCAGTAATGGAGAATCACAGACTTTATACACTTTACCAATAATGAAGAATAACATACTTTATACACGTCATCAATAATGGAAAATAACAGGCTTCATAGACGTCACCAATAATGGAGAAAAACACATTTTATACACGTCACCAATAATAGAGAATAACAGACTTTATACTCATCACCAATAATGGAGAATAACAGACTTTATACACGTCACCAAAAATGGAGAATAACAGACTTTATACACTTCACCAATAATGGAGAATAACAGACTTTATACACTTCACCAATAATGGAGAATAACAGACTTCATACATGTCACCAATAATGGAGAATAACAGATTTTATACACTTCACCAATAGTGGATAATAACAGACTTCATACACTTCACCAATAATAGAGAATAACAGACTTTATACACTTCACCAATAATGGAGAATAACAGACTTAATCCACTTCACCAATAATGGAGAATAACAGACCTTATACATGTCACCAATAATGGAGGATAACCGACTTTATACACTTCACCAATAAAGGAGAACAACAGACTTTATACATGTCACCAATAATGGAGAATAACAGACTTTATGCACGTCACCAATAATAGAGAATAACAGACTTTATACACTTCACCAACAATGAAGAATAACATACTTTATACACTTCACCAATAATGGAGAATAACAGACTTTATACCTGTCAACAATAATAGAGAATAACAGACTTTATACGGGTCACCAATAATGAAGAATAACAGACTTGATACATGTCACCAATAATGGAAAATAACAGACTTTATACACGTCACCAATAATGGAGAATAATAGACTTCATACACTTCACCAATAACGGAGAATAACAGACTTCATACATGTCACCAATAATGGAGAATAACAGACTTTATACACTTCAATAATAATGGAGAATAAAAGACTTTATACACTTCACCAATAATGGAGAATAACAGACTTTATACTTGTCACCAATAGTGGAGAATAACAGACTTTATACATGTCACCAATAATGGAGAATAACAGACCTCATACATGTCACCAATAATGGAGAATAACAGACTTTATACACTTCACCAACAATGGAGAATAACAGACTTTATACTTCTCACCAATGATGGAGAATAACAGACTTTATACACTTCACCAATGGTGAAGAATAACATACTTCATACACGTCACCACTGATGGAGAATAACAGACTTTATACATGTCACCAATAATGGAGAATAACAGACCTTATACACGTCACCAACAATGGAGAATAACAGACTTTATACACTTCACAAATAATGAAGAATAACATACTTTATACACGTCATCAATAATGGAAAATAACAGATTTCATAGACGTCACCACTAATGGAGAATAACAGACCTCATACATGTCACCAATAATGGAGAATAACAGACTTTATACACTTCACCAACAATGGAGAATAACAGACTTTATACTTCTCACCAATGATGGAGAATAACAGACTTTATACACTTCAACAATGGTGAAGAATAACATACTTTATACACGTCATCAATAATGGAAAATAACAGATTTCATAGACGTCACCACTAATGGAGAATAACAGACCTCATACATGTCACCAATAATGGAGAATAACAGACTTTATACACTTCACCAACAATGGAGAATAACAGACTTTATACTTCTCACCAACAATGGAGAATAACAGACTTTACACACTTCACAAATAATGAAGAATAACATACTTTATACACGTCATCAATAATGGAAAATAACAGATTTCATAGACGTCACCACTAATGGAGAATAACAGACCTCATACATGTCACCAATAATGGAGAATAACAGACTTTATACACTTCACCAACAATGGAGAATAACAGACTTTATACTTCTCACCAATGATGGAGAATAACAGACTTTATACACTTCACCAATGGTGAAGAATAACATACTTCATACACGTCACCACTGATGGAGAATTACAGACTTTATACAGGTCACCAATAATGGAGAATAACAGACTTGATACATGTCACCAATAATGGAGAATAACAGACTTTATACACGTCGCCAATAATGGAGAATAATAGACTTCATACACTTCACCAATAATGAAGAATAACAGACTTCATACACGTCACCAATAATGGAGAATAACAGACGTTATACACTTCAATAATAATGGAGAATGAAAGACTTTATACACTTCACCAATAATGGAGAATAACAGACTTTATACTTGTCACCAATAATGGAGAATAACAGACTTTATACATATCACCAATAATGGAGAATAACAGACCTCATACATGTCACCAATAATGGAAAATAACAGACTATATACACTTCACCAACAATGGAAAATAACAGACTTTATACTTCTCACCAATAATGGAGAATAACAGACTTTATACACTTCACCAATGGTGAAGAATAACATACTTCATACACGTCACCACTGATGGAGAATAACAGACTTTATACATGTCACCAATAATGGAGAATAACAGACCTTATACACGTCACCAACAATGGAGAATAACAGACTTTATACACTTCACAAATAATGAAGAATAACATTCTTTATACACATCATCAATAATGGAAAATAACAGACTTCATAGACGTCACCAATAATGGAAAAAGACAGACTTTATACACTTCACCAATAATGGAGAATAACAGACTTCATACACGTCACCAATAAAGGAGAATAACACACTTTATACACGTCACCAATAATAGAGAATAACAGACTTTATACACTTCACCAATAATGGAGAATAACAGACTTTATACACTTCACCAGTAATGGAGAATCGCAGACTTTATACACTTCACCAGTAATGGAGAATCACAGACTTTATACACTTTACCAATAATGGAGAATAACAGACTTTATACCTGTCACCAATAATGGAGAATAACAGACTTTATACATGTCACCAATAATAGAGAATAACAGACTTTATACAGGTCACCAATAATGGAGAATAACAGACTTTATACACTTCACCAATAATGGAGAATAACAGACTCTATATACTTCACAAATAATGGAGAATAACAGACTTCATACATGTCACCGATAATGGAGAATAACAGATTTTATACACTTCACCAATAATGGATAATAACAGACTTTATACACTTCACCAATAATGAAGAATGACAGACCTCATACATGTCACCAATAATGGAGAATAACAGACTTTATACACGTCACCAATAATGGAAAATAACAGACTTTATACAGGTCACCAATAATGGAGAATAACAGACTTGATAAATGTCACCAATAATGGAGAATAACAGACTTTATACACGTCACCAATAATGGAAAATAATAGACTTCATACACTTCACCAATAATGGAGAATAACAGACTTCATACACGTCACCAATAATGGAGAATAACAGACTTTATACACTTCAATAATAATGGAGAATAAAAGACTTTATACACTTCACCAATAATGGAGAATAACAGACTTTATACACTTCACCAATAATGGAGAATAACAGACTCTATATACTTCACAAATAATGGAGAATAACAGACTTCATACATGTCACCGATAATGGAGAATAACAGATTTTATACACTTCACCAATAATGGATAATAACAGACTTTATACACTTCACCAATAATGAAGAATGACAGACCTCATACATGTCACCAATAATGGAGAATAACAGACTTTATACACGTCACCAATAATGGAAAATAACAGATTTTATACAGGTCACCAATAATGGAGAATAACAGACTTGATAAATGTCACCAACAAGGGAGAATAACAGACTTTATACTTCTCACCAATAATGGAGAATAACAGACTTTATACACTTCAACAATGGTGAAGAATAACATACTTCATACACGTCACCACTGATGGAGAATAACAGACTTTATACATGTCACCAATAATGGAGAATAACAAACCTTATACACGTCACCAATAATAGAGAATAACAGACTTTATACAGGTCACCAATAATGGAGAATAACAGACTTGATACATGTCCCCAATAATGGAGAATAACAGACTTTATACACGTCACCAATAATGGAGAATAATAGACTTCATACACTTCACCAATAATGGAGAATAACAGACTTCATACACAACACCAATAATGGAGAATAACAGACTTTATACACTTCAATAAAAATGGAGAATAACAGACGTGATACACTTCACTAATAAAGGAGAATAACAGACCTTATACACGTCAACAATAATGGAGAATAATAGACTTCATACACTTCACCAATAATGGAGAAAAACAGACTTTATACACTTCAATAATAACGGAGACTAACAGACTTTATACACGTCACCAATAATGGAGAATAATAGACTTCATACACTTCACCAATAATGGAGAAAAACAGACTTTATACACTTCAATAATAACGGAGACTAACAGACTTTATACACTTCACCAATAATTGAGAATAACAGACTTTATACTTGTCACCATAAATGAAGAATAATAGACTTTATACAATTCACCAATGGTGAAGAATAACATACTTTATACACGTCAGCACTGATGGAGAATAACAGACTTTATACATGTCACCAATAATGAAGAAAAACAGACTTTATACACGTCGCCAATAATGGAGAATAACAGACTTTATACACTTCACCAATAATGGAGAAAAACAGACTTCATACACGTCACCAATAAAGGAGAATAACACACTTTATACACGTCACCTATAATAGAGAATAACAGACTTTATACACTTCACCAATAATGGAGAATAACAGATTTTATACACTTCACCAGTAATGGAGAATCGCAGACTTTATACACTTCACCAATAATGGAGAATAACAGACTTTATATATGTCACCACTAATAGAGAATAACAGACTTTATACAGGTCACCAAAAATGGAGAATAACAGATTTTATACACGTCACCAATAATGGAGAATAACAGACCTTATACATGTCACCAATAAAGGAGAATAACACACTTTATACACGTCACCAATAATAGAGAACAACAGACTTTATACATGTAACCAATAATGGAGAATAACAGACTTTATAATCTTCACCAGTAATGGAGAATCACAGACTTTATACACTTTACCAATAATGAAGAATAACATACTTTATACACGTCATCAATAATGGAAAATAACAGGCTTCATAGACGTCACCAATAATGGAGAAAAACACATTTTATACACGTCACCAATAATAGAGAATAACAGACTTTATACTCATGACCAATAATGGAGAATAACAGACTTTATACACGTCACCAAAAATGGAGAATAACAGACTTTATACACTTCACCAATAATGGAGAATAACAGACTTTATACACTTCACCAATAATGGAGAATAACAGACTTCATACATGTCACCAATAATGGAGAATAACAGATTTTATACACTTCACCAATAGTGGATAATAACAGACTTCATACACTTCACCAATAATAGAGAATAACAGACTTTATACACTTCACCAATAATGGAGAATAACAGACTTAATCCACTTCACCAATAATGGAGAATAACAGACCTTATACATGTCACCAATAATGGAGGATAACCGACTTTATACACTTCACCAATAAAGGAGAACAACAGACTTTATACATGTCACCAATAATGGAGAATAACAGACTTTATGCACGTCACCAATAATAGAGAATAACAGACTTTATACACTTCACCAACAATGAAGAATAACATACTTTATACACTTCACCAATAATGGAGAATAACAGACTTTATACCTGTCAACAATAATAGAGAATAACAGACTTTATACGGGTCACCAATAATGAAGAATAACAGACTTGATACATGTCACCAATAATGGAAAATAACAGACTTTATACACGTCACCAATAATGGAGAATAATAGACTTCATACACTTCACCAATAACGGAGAATAACAGACTTCATACATGTCACCAATAATGGAGAATAACAGACTTTATACACTTCAATAATAATGGAGAATAAAAGACTTTATACACTTCACCAATAATGGAGAATAACAGACTTTATACTTGTCACCAATAGTGGAGAATAACAGACTTTATACATGTCACCAATAATGGAGAATAACAGACCTCATACATGTCACCAATAATGGAGAATAACAGACTTTATACACTTCACCAACAATGGAGAATAACAGACTTTATACTTCTCACCAATGATGGAGAATAACAGACTTTATACACTTCACCAATGGTGAAGAATAACATACTTCATACACGTCACCACTGATGGAGAATAACAGACTTTATACATGTCACCAATAATGGAGAATAACAGACCTTATACACGTCACCAACAATGGAGAATAACAGACTTTATACACTTCACAAATAATGAAGAATAACATACTTTATACACGTCATCAATAATGGAAAATAACAGATTTCATAGACGTCACCACTAATGGAGAATAACAGACCTCATACATGTCACCAATAATGGAGAATAACAGACTTTATACACTTCACCAACAATGGAGAATAACAGACTTTATACTTCTCACCAATGATGGAGAATAACAGACTTTATACACTTCACCAATGGTGAAGAATAACATACTTCATACACGTCACCACTGATGGAGAATTACAGACTTTATACAGGTCACCAATAATGGAGAATAACAGACTTGATACATGTCACCAATAATGGAGAATAACAGACTTTATACACGTCGCCAATAATGGAGAATAATAGACTTCATACACTTCACCAATAATGGAGAATAACAGACTTCATACACGTCACCAATAATGGAGAATAACAGACGTTATACACTTCAATAATAATGGAGAATGAAAGACTTTATACACTTCACCAATAATGGAGAATAACAGACTTTATACTTGTCACCAATAATGGAGAATAACAGACTTTATACATATCACCAATAATGGAGAATAACAGACCTCATACATGTCACCAATAATGGAAAATAACAGACTATATACACTTCACCAACAATGGAAAATAACAGACTTTATACTTCTCACCAATAATGGAGAATAACAGACTTTATACACTTCACCAATGGTGAAGAATAACATACTTCATACACGTCACCACTGATGGAGAATAACAGACTTTATACATGTCACCAATAATGGAGAATAACAGACCTTATACACGTCACCAACAATGGAGAATAACAGACTTTATACACTTCACAAATAATGAAGAATAACATTCTTTATACACATCATCAATAATGGAAAATAACAGACTTCATAGACGTCACCAATAATGGAAAAAGACAGACTTTATACACTTCACCAATAATGGAGAATAACAGACTTCATACACGTCACCAATAAAGGAGAATAACACACTTTATACACGTCACCAATAATAGAGAATAACAGACTTTATACACTTCACCAATAATGGAGAATAACAGACTTTATACACTTCACCAGTAATGGAGAATCGCAGACTTTATACACTTCACCAATAATGGAGAATAACAGACTTTATATATGTCACCAATAATAGAGAATAACAGACTTTATACAGGTCACCAAAAATGGAGAATAACAGATTTTATACACGTCACCAATAATGGAGAATAACAGACCTTATACATGTCACCAATAAAGGAGAATAACACACTTTATACACGTCACCAATAATAGATAACAACAGACTTTATACATGTAACCAATAATGGAGAATAACAGACTTTATAATCTTCACCAGTAATGGAGAATCACAGACTTTATACACTTTACCAATAATGAAGAATAACATACTTTATACACGTCATCAATAATGGAAAATAACAGGCTTCATAGACGTCACCAATAATGGAGAAAAACACGTTTTATACACGTCACCAATAATAGAGAATAACAGACTTTATACTCATCACCAATAATGGAGAATAACAGACTTTATACACGTCACCAAAAATGGAGAATAACAAACTTTATACACTTCACCAATAATGGAGAATAACAGACTTTATACACTTCACCAATAATGGAGAATAACAGACTTCATACATGTCACCAATAATGGAGAATAACAGATTTTATACACTTCACCAATAGTGGATAATAACAGACTTCATACACTTCACCAATAATAGAGAATAACAGACTTTATACACTTCACCAATAATGGAGAATAACAGACTTAATCCACTTCACCAATAATGGAGAATAACAGACCTTATACATGTCACCAATAATGGAGGATAACCGACTTTATACACTTCACCAATAAAGGAGAACAACAGACTTTATACATGTCACCAATAATGGAGAATAACAGACTTTATGCACGTCACCAATAATAGAGAATAACAGACTTTATACACTTCACCAACAATGAAGAATAACATACTTTATACGCTTCACCAATAATGGAGAATAACAGACTTTATACCTTTCAACAATAATAGAGAATAACAGACTTTATACGGGTCACCAATAATGAAGAATAACAGACTTGATACATGTCACCAATAATGGAGAATAACAGACTTTATACACGTCACCAATAATGGAGAATAATAGACTTCATACACTTCACCAATAATGGAGAATAACAGACTTCATACATGTCACCAATAATGGAGAATAACAGACTTTATACACTTCAATAATAATGGAGAATAAAAGACTTTATACACTTCACCAATAATGGAGAATAACATACTTTATACTTGTCACCAATAGTGGAGAATAACAGACTTTATACATGTCACCAATAATGGAGAATAACAGACCTCATACATGTAACCAATAATGGAGAATAACAGACTTTATACACTTCACCAACATTGGAGAATAACAGACTTTATACTTCTCACCAATGATGGAGAATAACAGACTTTATACACTTCACCAATGGTGAAGAATAACATACTTCATACACGTCACCACTGATGGAGAATAACAGACTTTATACATGTCACCAATAATGGAGAATAACAGACCTTATACACGTCACCAACAATGGAGAATAACAGACTTTATACACTTCACAAATAATGAAGAATAACATACTTTATACACGTCATCAATAATGGAAAATAACAGATTTCATAGACGTCACCAATAATGGAGAATAACAGACCTCATACATGTTACCAATAATGGAGAATAACAGACTTTATACACTTCACCAACAATGGAGAATAACAGACTTTATACTTCTCACCAATGATGAAGAATAACAGACTTTATACACTTCACCAATGGTGAAGAATAACATACTTCATACACGTCACCACTGATGGAGAATAACAGACTTTATACAGGTCACCAATAATGGAGAATAACAGACTTGATACATGTCACCAATAATGGAGAATAACAGACTTTATACACGTCACCAATAATGGAGAATAACAGACTTTATACACTTCAATAATAATGGAGAATAAAAGACTTTATACACTTCACCAATAATGGAGAATAATAGACTTAATCCACTTCACCAATAATGGAGAATAACAGACCTTATACATGCCACCAATAATGGAGGATAACCGACTTTATACACTTCACCAATAAAGGAGAACAACAGACTTTATACATGTCACCAATAATGGAGAATAACAGACTTTATGCACGTCACCAATAATAGAGAATAACAGACTTTATACACTTCACCAACAATGAAGAATAACATACTTTATACACTTCACCAATAATGGAGAATAACAGACTTTATACCTGTCAACAATAATAGAGAATAACAGACTTTATACGGGTCACCAATAATGAAGAATAACAGACTTGATACATGTCACCAATAATGGAGAATAACAGACTTTATACACGTCACCAATAATGGAGAATAATAGACTTCATACACTTCACCAATAACGGAGAATAACAGACTTCATACATGTCACCAATAATGGAGAATAACAGACTTTATACACTTCAATAATAATGGAGAATAAAAGACTTTATCCACTTCACCAATTATGGAGAATAACAGACTTTATACTTGTCACCAATAGTGGAGAATAACAGACTTTATACATGTCACCAATAATGGAGAATAACAGACCTCATACATGTCACCAATAATGGAGAATAACAGACTTTATACACTTCACCAACAATGGAGAATAACAGACTTTATACTTCTCACCAATGATGGAGAATAACAGACTTTATACACTTCACCAATGGTGAAGAATAACATACTTCATACACGTCACCACTGATGGAGAATAACAGACTTTATACATGTCACCAATAATGGAGAATAACAGACCTTATACACGTCACCAACAATGGAGAATAACAGACTTTATACACTTCACAAATAATGAAGAATAACATACTTTATACACGTCATCAATAATGGAAAATAACAGACTTCATAGACGTCACCAATAATGGAGAATAACAGACCTCATACATGTCACCAATAATGGAGAATAACAGACTTTATACACTTCACCAACAATGGAGAATAACAGACTTTATACTTCTCACCAATGATGGAGAATAACAGACTTTATACACTTCACCAATGGTGAAGAATAACATACTTCATACACGTCACCACTGATGGAGAATAACAGACTTGATACATGTCACCAATAATGGAGAATAACAGACTTTATACACGTCGCCAATAATGAAGAATAATAGACTTCATACACTTCACCAATAATGGAGAATAACAGACTTCATACACGTCACCAATAATGGAGAATAACAGACGTTATACACTTCAATAATAATGGAGAATGAAAGACTTTATACACTTCACCAATAATGGAGAATAACAGACTTTATACTTGTCACCAATAATGGAGAATAACAGACTTTATACATGTCACCAATAATGGAGAATAACAGACCTCATACATGTCACCAATAATGGAAAATAACAGACTATATACACTTCACCAACAATGGAAAATAACAGACTTTACACTTCTCACCAATAATGGAGAATAACAGACTTTATACACTTCACCAATGGTGAAGAATAACATATTTCATACACGTCACCACTGATGGAGAATAACAGACTTTATACATGTCACCAATAATGGAGAATAACAGACCTTATACACGTCACCAACAATGGAGAATAACAGACTTTATACACTTCACAAATAATGAAGAATAACATTCTTTATACACATCATCAATAATGGAAAATAACAGACTTCATAGACGTCACCAATAATGGAAAAAGACAGACTTTATACACTTCACCAATAATGGAGAATAACAGACTTCATACACGTCACCAATAAAGGAGAATAACACACTTTATACACGTCACCAATAATAGAGAATAACAGACTTTATACACTTCACCAATAATGGAGAATAACAGACTTTATACACTTCACCAGTAATGGAGAATCGCAGACTTTATACACTTCACCAATAATGGAGAATAACAGACTTTATATATGTCACCAATAATAGAGAATAACAGACTTTAGACAGGTCACCAAAAATGGAGAATAACAGATTTTATACACGTCACCAAAAATGGAGAATAACAGACCTTATACATGTCACCAATAAAGGAGAATAACACACTTTATACACGTCACCAATAATAGATAACAACAGACTTTATACATGTAACCAATAATGGAGAATAACAGACTTTATAATCTTCACCAGTAATGGAGAATCACAGACTTTATACACTTTACCAATAATGAAGAATAACATACTTTATACACGTCATCAATAATGGAAAATAACAGGCTTCATAGACGTCACCAATAATGGAGAAAAACACACTTTATACACGTCACCAATAATAGAGAATAACAGACTTTATACTCATCACCAATAATGGAGAATAACAGACTTTATACACGTCACCAAAAATGGAGAATAACAGACTTTATACACTTCACCAATGGTGAAGAATAACATACTTCATACACGTCACCACTGATGGAGAATAACAGACTTTATACAGGTCACCAATAATGGAGAATAACAGACTTGATACATGTCACCAATAATGGAGAATAACAGACTTTATACACGTCGCCAATAATGGAGAATAATAGACTTCATACACTTCACCAATAATGGAGAATAACAGACTTCATACACGTCACCAATAATGGAGAATAACAGACGTTATACACTTCAATAATAATGGAGAATGAAAGACTTTATACACTTCACCAATAATGGAGAATAACAGACTTTATACTTGTCACCAATAATGGAGAATAACAGACTTTATACATGTCACCAATAATGGAGAATAACAGACCTCATACATGTCACCAATAATGGAAAATAACAGACTATATACACTTCACCAACAATGGAAAATAACAGACTTTATACTTCTCACCAATCATGGAGAATAACAGACTATATACACTTCACCAATGGTGAAGAATAACATACTTCATACACGTCACCACTGATGGAGAATAACAGACTTTATACATGTCACCAATAATGGAGAATAACAGACCTTATACACGTCACCAACAATGGAGAATAACAGACTTTATACACTTCACAAATAATGAAGAATAACATTCTTTATACACATCATCAATAATGGAAAATAACAGACTTCATAGACGTCACCAATAATGGAAAAAGACAGACTTTATACACTTCACCAATAATGGAGAATAACAGACTTCATACACGTCACCAATAAAGGAGAATAACACACTTTATACACGTCACCAATAATAGAGAATAACAGACTTTATACACTTCACCAATAATGGAGAATAACAGACTTTATACACTTCACCAGTAATGGAGAATCGCAGACTTTATACACTTCACCAATAATGGAGAATAACAGACTTTATATATGTCACCAATAATAGAGAATAACAGACTTTATACAGGTCACCAAAAATGGAGAATAACAGATTTTATACACGTCACCAAAAATGGAGAATAACAGACCTTATACATGTCACCAATAAAGGAGAATAACACACTTTATACACGTCACCAATAATAGATAACAACAGACTTTATACATGTAACCAATAATGGAGAATAACAGACTTTATAATCTTCACCAGTAATGGAGAATCACAGACTTTATACACTTTACCAATAATGAAGAATAACATACTTTATACACGTCATCAATAATGGAAAATAACAGGCTTCATAGACGTCACCAATAATGGAGAAAAACACACTTTATACACGTCACCAATAATAGAGAATAACAGACTTTATACTCATCACCAATAATGGAGAATAACAGACTTTATACACGTCACCAAAAATGGAGAATAACAGACTTTATACACTTCACCAATAATGGAGAATAACAGACTTTATACACTTCACCAATAATGGAGAATAACAGACTTCATACATGTCACCAATAATGGAGAATAACAGATTTTATACACTTCACCAATAGTGGATAATAACAGACTTCATACACTTCACCAATAATAGAGAATAACAGACTTTATACACCTCACCAATAATGGAGAATAACAGACTTAATCCACTTCACCAATAATGGAGAATAACAGACCTTATACATGTCACCAATAATGGAGGATAACCGACTTTATACACTTCACCAATAAAGGAGAACAACAGACTTTATACATGTCACCAATAATGGAGAATAACAGACTTTATGCACGTCACCAATAATAGAGAATAACAGACTTTATACGGGTCACCAATAATGAAGAATAACAGACTTGATACATGTCACCAATAATGGAGAATAACAGACTTTATACACGTCACCAATAATGGAGAATAATAGACTTCATACACTTCACCAATAATGGAGAATAACAGACTTCATACATGTCACCAATAATGGAGAATAACAGACTTTATACACTTCAATAATAATGGAGAATAAAAGACTTTATACACTTCACCAATAATGGAGAATAACAGACTTTATACTTGTCACCAATAGTGGAGAATAACAGACTTTATACATGTCACCAATAATGGAGAATAACAGACCTCATACATGTCACCAATAATGGAGAATAACAGACTTTATACACTTCACCAACATTGGAGAATAACAGACTTTATACTTCTCACCAATGATGGAAAATAACAGACTTTATACACTTCACCAATGGTGAAGAATAACATACTTCATACACGTCACCACTGATGGAGAATAACAGACTTTATACATGTCACCAATAATGGAGAATAACAGACCTTATACACGTCACCAACAATGGAGAATAACAGACTTTATACACTTCACAAATAATGAAGAATAACATACTTTATACACGTCATCAATAATGGAAAATAACAGATTTCATAGACGTCACCAATAATGGAGAATAACAGACCTCATACATGTTACCAATAATGGAGAATAACAGACTTTATACACTTCACCAACAATGGAGAATAACAGACTTTATACTTCTCACCAATGATGGAGAATAACAGACTTTATACACTTCACCAATGGTGAAGAATAACATACTTCATACACGTCACCACTGATGGAGAATAACAGACTTTATACAGGTCACCAATAATGGAGAATAACAGACTTGATACATGTCACCAATAATGGAGAATAACAGACTTTATACACGTCGCCAATAATGGAGAATAATAGACTTTATACTTCTCACCAATAATGGAGAATAACAGACTTTATACACTTCACCAATGGTGAAGAATAACATACTTCATACACGTCACCAATGGTGAAGAATAACATACTTCATACACGTCGCCAATAATGGAGAATAACAGACTTTATACACTTCACCAATAATGGAGAATAACAGACTTCATACACGTCACCAATAAAGGAGAATAACACACTTTATACACGTCACCAATAATAGAGAATAACAGACTTTATACACTTCACCAATAATGGAGAATAACAGACTTTATACACTTCACCAGTAATGGAGAATCGCAGACTTTATACACTTCACCAATAATGGAGAATAACAGACTCTATATATGTCACCAATAATAGAGAATAACAGACTTTATACAGGTCACCAAAAATGGAGAATAACAGATTTTATACACGTCACCAATAATGGAGAATAACAGACCTTATACATGTCACCAATAAAGGAGAATAACACACTTTATACACATCACCAATAATAGAGAACAACAGACTTTATACATGTAACCAATAATGGAGAATAACAGACTTTATAATCTTCACCAGTAATGGAGAATCACAGACTTTATACACTTTACCAATAATGAAGAATAACATACTTTATACACGTCATCAATAATGGAAAATAACAGGCTTCATAGACGTTACCAATAATGGAGAAAAACACACTTTATACACGTCACCAATAATAGAGAATAACAGACTTTATACTCATCACCAATAATGGAGAATAACAGACTCTATACACTTCACCAATAATGGAGAATAACAGACTTTATACACTTCACCAATAATGGAGAATAACAGACTTCATACATGTCACCAATAATGGAGAATAACAGATTTTATACACTTCACCAATAGTGGATAATAACAGACTCCATACACTTCACCAATAATAGAGAATAACATATGTTATACACTTCACCAATAATGGAGAATAACAGACTTAATCCACTTCACCAATAATGGAGAATAACAGACCTTATACATGTCACCAAGAATGGAGGATAACCGACTTTATACACTTCACCAATAAAGGAGAACAACAGACTTTATACATGTCACCAATAATGGAGAATAACAGACTTTATGCACGTCACCAATAAAAGAGAATAACAGACTTTATACAGGTCACCAAAAATGGAGAATAACAGATTTTATACACGTCACCAATAATGGAGAATAACAGACCTTATACATGTCACCAATAAAGGAGAATAACACACTTTATACACGTCACCAATAATAGAGAACAACAGACTTTATACATGTAACCAATAATGGAGAATAACAGACTTTATAATCTTCACCAGTAATGGAGAATCACAGACTTTATACACTTTACCAATAATGAAGAATAACATACTTTATACACGTCATCAATAATGGAAAATAACAGGCTTCATAGACGTTACCAATAATGGAGAAAAACACACTTAATACACGTCACCAATAATAGAGAATAACAGACTTTATACTCATCACCAATAATGGAGAATAACAGACTCTATACACTTCACCAATAATGGAGAATAACAGACTTTATACACTTCACCAATAATGGAGAATAACAGACTTCATACATGTCACCAATAATGGAGAATAACAGATTTTATACACTTCACCAATAGTGGATAATAACAGACTCCATACACTTCACCAATAATAGAGAATAACATATGTTATACACTTCACCAATAATGGAGAATAACAGACTTAATCCACTTCACCAATAATGGAGAATAACAGACCTTATACATGTCACCAAGAATGGAGGATAACCGACTTTATACACTTCACCAATAAAGGAGAACAACAGACTTTATACATGTCACCAATAATGGAGAATAACAGACTTTATGCACGTCACCAATAAAAGAGAATAACAGACTTTATACACTTCACCAACAATGAAGAATAACATACTTTATACACTTCACCAATAATGGAGAATAACAGACTTTATACCTGTCAACAATAATAGAGAATAACAGACTTTATACAGGTCACCAATAATGAAGAATAACAGACTTGATACATGTCACCAATAATGGAGAATAACAGACTTTATACACGTCACCATTAATGGAGAATAATAGACTTCATACACTTCACCAATAATGGAGAATAACAGACTTCATACATGTCACCAATAATGGAGAAAAACACACTTTATACTCATCACCAATAATGGAGAATAACAGACTTTATACACGTCACCAAAAATGGAGAATAACAGACTTTATACGGGTCACCAATAATGAAGAATAACAGACTTGATACATGTCACCAATAATGGAGAATAACAGACTTTATACACGTCACCAATAATGGAGAATAATAGACTTCATACACTTCACCAATAACGGAGAATAACAGACTTCATACATGTCACCAATAATGGAGAACAACAGACTTTATACACTTCAATAATAATGGAGAATAAAAGACTTTATACACTTCACCAATAATGGAGAATAACAGACTTTATACTTGTCACCAATAGTGGAGAATAACAGACTTTATACATGTCACCAATAATGGAGAATAACAGACCTCATACATGTCACCAATAATGGAGAATGACAGACTTTATACACTTCACCAACAATGGAGAATAACAGACTTTATACTTCTCACCAATGATGGAGAATAACAGACTTTATACACTTCACCAATGGTGAAGAATAACATACTTCATACACGTCACCACTGATGGAGAATAACAGACTTTATACATGTCACCAATAATGGAGAATAACAGACCTTATACACGTCACTAACAATGGAGAATAACAGACTTTATACACTTCACAAATAATGAAGAATAACATACTTTATACACGTCATCAATAATGGAAAATAACAGATTTCATAGACGTCACCAATAATGGAGAATAACAGACCTCATACATGTCACCAATATTGGAGAATAACAGACTTTATACACTTCACCAACAATGGAGAATAACAGACTTTATACTTCTCACCAATGATGGAGAATAACAGACTTTATACACTTCACCAATGGTGAAGAATAACATACTTCATACACGTCACCACTGATGGAGAATAACAGACTTTATACAGGTCACCAATAATGGAGAATAACAGACTTGATACATGTCACCAATAATGGAGAATAACAGACTTTATACACGTCGCCAATAATGGAGAATAATAGACTTCATACACTTCACCAATAATGGAGAATAACAGACTTCATACACGTCACCAATAATGGAGAATAACAGACGTTATACACTTCAATAATAATGGAGAATGAAAGACTTTATACACTTCACCAATAATGGAGAATAACAGACTTTATACTTGTCACCAATAATGGAGAATAACAGACTTTATACATGTCACCAATAATGGAGAATAACATACCTCATACATGTCACCAATAATGGAAAATAACAGACTATATACACTTCACCAACAATGGAAAATAACAGACTTTATACTTCTCACCAATAATGGAGAATAACAGACTTTATACACTTCACCAATGGTGAAGAATAACATACTTCATACACGTCACCACTGATGGAGAATAACAGACTTTATACATGTCACCAATAATGGAGAATAACAGACCTTATACACGTCACCAACAATGGAGAATAACAGACTTTATACACTTCACAAATAATGAAGAATAACATTCTTTATACACATCATCAATAATGGAAAATAACAGACTTCATTGACGTCACCAATAATGGAAAAAGACAGACTTTATACACTTCACCAATAATGGAGAATAACAGACTTCATACACGTCACCAATAAAGGAGAATAACACACTTTATACACGTCACCAATAATAGAGAATAACAGACTTTATACACTTCACCAATAATGGAGAATAACAGACTTTATACACTTCACCAGTAATGGAGAATCGCAGACTTTATACACTTCACCAATAATGGAGAATAACAGACTTTATATATGTCACCAATAATAGAGAATAACAGACTTTATACAGGTCACCAAAAATGGAGAATAACAGATTTTATACACGTCACCAATAATGGAGAATAACAGACCTTATACATGTCACCAATAAAGGAGAATAACACACTTTATACACGTCACCAATAATAGATAACAACAGACTTTATACATGTAACCAATAATGGAGAATAACAGACTTTATAATCTTCACCAGTAATGGAGAATCACAGACTTTATACACTTTACCAATAATGAAGAATAACATACTTTATACACGTCATCAATAATGGAAAATAACAGGCTTCATAGACGTCACCAATAATGGAGAAAAACACACTTTATACACGTCACCAATAATAGAGAATAACAGACATTAAACTCATCACCAATAATGGAGAATAACAGACTTTATACACGTCACCAAAAATGGAGAATAACAGACTTTATACACTTCACCAATAATGGAGAATAACAGACTTTATACACTTCACCAATAATGGAGAATAACAGACTTCATACATGTCACCAATAATAGAGACTAACAGATTTTATACACTTCACCAATAGTGGATAATAACAGACTTCATACACTTCACCAATAATAGAGAATAACAGACTTTATACACTTCACCAATAATGGAGAATAACAGACTTAATCCACTTCACCAATAATGGAGAATAACAGACCTTATACATGTCACCAATAATGGAGGATAACCGACTTTATACACTTCACCAATAAAGGAGAACAACAGACTTTATACATGTCACCAATAATGGAGAATAACAGACTTTATGCACGTCACCAATAATAGAGAATAACAGACTTTATACACTTCACCAACAATGAAGAATAAAATACTTTATACACTTCACCAATAATGGAGAATAACAAACTTTATACCTTTCAACAATAATAGAGAATAACAGACTTTATACGGGTCACCAATAATGAAGAATAACAGACTTGATACATGTCACCAATAATGGAGAATAACAGACTTTATACATGTCACCAATAATGGAGAATAATAGACTTCATACACTTCACCAATAATGGAGAATAATAGACTTCATACATGTCACCAATAATGGAGAATAACAGACTTTATACACTTCAATAATAATGGAGAATAAAAGACTTTATACACTTCACCAATAATGGAGAATAACAGACTGTATACTTGTCACCAATAGTGGAGAATAACAGACTTTATACATGTCACCAATAATGGAGAATAACAGACCTCATACATGTCACCAATAATGGAGAATAACAGACTTTATACACTTCACCAACATTGGAGAATAACAGACTTTATACTTCTCACCAATGATGGAGAATAACAGACTTTATACACTTCACCAATGGTGAAGAATAACATACTTCATACACGTCACCACTGATGGAGAATAACAGACTTTATACATGTCACCAATAATGGAGAATAACAGACCTTATACACGTCACCAACAATGGAGAATAACAGACTTTATACACTTCACAAATAATGAAGAATAACATACTTTATACACGTCATCAATAATGGAAAATAACAGATTTCATAGACGTCACCAATAATGGAGAATAACAGACCTCATACATGTTAGCAATAATGGAGAATAACAGACTTTATACACTTCACCAACAATGGAGAATAACAGACTTTATACTTCTCACCAATGATGGAGAATAACAGACTTTATACACTTCACCAATGGTGAAGAATAACATACTTCATACACGTCACCACTGATGGAGAATAACAGACTTTATACAGGTCACCAATAATGGAGAATAACAGACTTGATACATGTCACCAATAATGGAGAATAACAGACTTTATACACGTCGCCAATAATGGAGAATAATAGACTTTATACTTCTCACCAATAATGGAAAATAACAGACTTTATACACTTCACCAATGGTGAAGAATAACATACTTCATACACGTCACCAATGGTGAAGAATAACATACTTCATACACGTCGCCAATAATGGAGAATAACAGACTTTATACACTTCACCAATAATGGAGAATAACAGACTTCATACATGTCACCAATAATGGAGAATAACAGATTTTATACACTTCACCAATAGTGGATAATAACAGACTCCATACACTTCACCAATAATAGAGAATAACATATGTTATACACTTCACCAATAATGGAGAATAACAGACTTAATCCACTTCACCAATAATGGAGAATAACAGACCTTATACATGTCACCAAGAATGGAGGATAACCGACTTTATACACTTCACCAATAAAGGAGAACAACAGACTTTATACATGTCACCAATAACGGAGAATAACAGACTTTATGCACGTCACCAATAAAAGAGAATAACAGACTTTATACAGGTCACCAAAAATGGAGAATAACAGATTTTATACACGTCACCAATAATGGAGAATAACAGACCTTATACATGTCACCAATAAAGGAGAATAACACACTTTATACACGTCACCAATAATAGAGAACAACAGACTTTATACATGTAACCAATAATGGAGAATAACAGACTTTATAATCTTCACCAGTAATGGAGAATCACAGACTTTATACACTTTACCAATAATGAAGAATAACATACTTTATACACGTCATCAATAATGGAAAATAACAGGCTTCATAGACGTTACCAATAATGGAGAAAAACACACTTTATACACGTCACCAATAATAGAGAATAACAGACTTTATACTCATCACCAATAATGGAGAATAACAGACTCTATACACTTCACCAATAATGGAGAATAACAGACTTTATACACTTCACCAATAATGGAGAATAACAGACTTCATACATGTCACCAATAATGGAGAATAACAGATTTTATACACTTCACCAATAGTGGATAATAACAGACTCCATACACTTCACCAATAATAGAGAATAACATATGTTATACACTTCACCAATAATGGAGAATAACAGACTTAATCCACTTCACCAATAATGGAGAATAACAGACCTTATACATGTCACCAAGAATGGAGGATAACCGACTTTATACACTTCACCAATAAAGGAGAACAACAGACTTTATACATGTCACCAATAATGGAGAATAACAGACTTTATGCACGTCACCAATAAAAGAGAATAACAGACTTTATACACTTCACCAACAATGAAGAATAACATACTTTATACACTTCACCAATAATGGAGAATAACAGACTTTATACCTGTCAACAATAATAGAGAATAACAGACTTTATACAGGTCACCAATAATGAAGAATAACAGACTTGATACATGTCACCAATAATGGAGAATAACAGACTTTATACACGTCAACAATAATGGAGAATAATAGACTTCATACACTTCACCAATAATGGAGAATAACAGACTTCATACATGTCACCAATAATGGAGAAAAACACACTTCATACACGTCACCAATAATAGAGAATAACAGACTTTATACTCATCACCAATAATGGAGAATAACAGACTTCATACACGTCACCAAAAATGGAGAATAACAGACTTTATACACTTCACCAATAATGGAGAATAACAGACTTTATACACTTCACCAATAATGGAGAATAACAGACTTCATACATGTCACCAATAATGGAGAATAACAGATTTTATACACTTCACCAATAGTGGATAATAACAGACTTCATACACTTCACCAATAATAGAGAATAACAGACTTTATACACTTCACCAATAATGGAGAATAACAGACTTAATCCACTTCACCAATAATGGAGAATAACAGACCTTATACATGTCACCAATAATGGAGGATAACCGACTTTATACACTTCACCAATAAAGGAGAACGACAGACTTTATACATGTCACCAATAATGGAGAATAACAGACTTTATGCACGTCACCAATAATAGAGAATAACAGACTTTATACACTTCACCAACAATGAAGAATAACATACTTTATACACTTCACCAATAATGGAGAATAACAGACTTTATACCTGTCAACAATAATAGAGAATAACAGACTTTATACGGGTCACCAATAATGAAGAATAACAGACTTGATACATGTCACCAATAATGGAGAATAACAGACTTTATACACGTCACCAATAATGGAGAATAATAGACTTCATACACTTCACCAATAACGGAGAATAACAGACTTCATACATGTCACCAATAATGGAGAATAACAGACTTTATACACTTCAATAATAATGGAGAATAAAAGACTTTATACACTTCACCAATAATGGAGAATAACAGACTTTATACTTGTCACCAATAGTGGAGAATAACAGACTTTATACATGTCACCAATAATGGAGAATAACAGACCTCATACATGTCACCAATAATGGAGAATGACAGACTTTATACACTTCACCAACAATGGAGAATAACAGACTTTATACTTCTCACCAATGATGGAGAATAACAGACTTTATACACTTCACCAATGGTGAAGAATAACATACTTCATACACGCCACCACTGATGGAGAATAACAGACTTTATACATGTCACCAATAATGGAGAATAACAGACCTTATACACGTCACTAACAATGGAGAATAACAGACTTTATACACTTCACAAATAATGAAGAATAACATACTTTATACACGTCATCAATAATGGAAAATAACAGATTTCATAGACGTCACCAATAATGGAGAATAACAGACCTCATACATGTCACCAATATTGGAGAATAACAGACTTTATACACTTCACCAACAATGGAGAATAACAGACTTTATACTTCTCACCAATGATGGAGAATAACAGACTTTATACACTTCACCAATGGTGAAGAATAACATACTTCATACACGTCACCACTGATGGAGAATAACAGACTTTATACAGGTCACCAATAATGGAGAATAACAGACTTGATACATGTCACCAATAATGGAGAATAACAGACTTTATACCCGTCGCCAATAATGGAGAATAATAGACTTCATACACTTCACCAATAATGGAGAATAACAGACTTCATACACGTCACCAATAATGGAGAATAACAGACGTTATACACTTTAATAATAATGGAGAATGAAAGACTTTATACACTTCACCAATAATGGAGAATAACAGACTTTATACTTGTCACCAATAATGGAGAATAACAGACTTTATACATGTCACCAATAATGGAGAATAACAGACCTCATACATGTCACCAATAATGGAAAATAACAGACTATATACACTTCACCAACAATGGAAAATAACAGACTTTATACTTCTCACCAATAATGGAGAATAACAGACTTTATACACTTCACCAATGGTGAAGAATAACATACTTCATACACGTCACCACTGATGGAGAATAACAGACTTTATACATGTCACCAATAATGGAGAATAACAGACCTTATACACGTCACCAACAATGGAGAATAACAGACTTTATACACTTCACAAATAATGAAGAATAACATTCTTTATACACATCATCAATAATGGAAAATAACAGACTTCATTGACGTCACCAATAATGGAAAAAGACAGACTTTATACACTTCACCAATAATGGAGAATAACAGACTTCATACACGTCACCAATAAAGGAGAATAACACACTTTATACACGTCACCAATAATAGAGAATAACAGACTTTATACACTTCACCAATAATGGAGAATAACAGACTTTATACACTTCACCAGTAATGGAGAATCGCAGACTTTATACACTTCACCAATAATGGAGAATAACAGACTTTATATATGTCACCAATAATAGAGAATAACAGACTTTATACAGGTCACCAAAAATGGAGAATAACAGATTTTATACACGTCACCAATAATGGAGAGTAACAGACCTTATACATGTCACCAATAAAGGAGAATAACACACTTTATACACGTCACCAATAATAGATAACAACAGACTTTATACATGTAACCAATAATGGAGAATAACAGACTTTATAATCTTCACCAGTAATGGAGAATCACAGACTTTATACCCTTTACCAATAATGAAGAATAACATACTTTATACACGTCATCAATAATGGAAAATAACAGGCTTCATAGACGTCACCAATAATGGAGAAAAACACACTTTATACACGTCACCAATAATAGAGAATAACAGACATTATACTCATCACCAATAATGGAGAATAACAGACTTTATACACGTCACCAAAAATGGAGAATAACAGACTTTATACACTTCACCAATAATGGAGAATAACAGACTTTATACACTTCGCCAATAATGGAGAATAACAGACTTCATACATGTCACCAATAATGGAGACTAACAGATTTTATACACTTCACCAATAGTGGATAATAACAGACTTCATACACTTCACCAATAATAGAGAATAACAGACTTTATACACTTCACCAATAATGGAGAATAACAGACTTAATCCACTTCACCAATAATGGAGAATAACAGACCTTATACATGTCACCAATAATGGAGGATAACCGACTTTATACACTTCACCAATAAAGGAGAACAACAGACTTTATACATGTCACCAATAATGGAGAATAACAGACTTTATGCACGTCACCAATAATAGAGAATAACAGACTTTATACACTTCACCAACAATGAAGAATAAAATACTTTATACACTTCACCAATAATGGAGAATAACAGACTTTATACCTTTCAACAATAATAGAGAATAACAGACTTTATACGGGTCACCAATAATGAAGAATAACAGACTTGATACATGTCACCAATAATGGAGAATAACAGACTTTATACATGTCACCAAAAATGGAGAATAATAGACTTCATACACTTCACCAATAATGGAGAATAATAGACTTCATACATGTCACCAATAATGGAGAATAACAGACTTTATACACTTCAATAATAATGGAGAATAAAAGACTTTATACACTTCACCAATAATGGAGAATAACAGACTTTATACTTGTCACCAATAGTGGAGAATAACAGACTTTATACATGTCACCAATAATGGAGAATAACAGACCTCATACATGTCACCAATAATGGAGAATAACAGACTTTATACACTTTACCAACATTGGAGAATAACAGACTTTATACTTCTCACCAATGATGGAGAATAACAGACTTTATACACTTCACCAATGGTGAAGAATAACATACTTCATACACGTCACCACTGATGGAGAATAACAGACTTTATACATGTCACCAATAATGGAGAATAACAGACCTTATACACGTCACCAACAATGGAGAATAACAGACTTTATACACTTCACAAATAATGAAGAATAACATACTTTATACACGTCATCAATAATGGAAAATAACAGATTTCATAGACGTCACCAATAATGGAGAATAACAGACCTCATACATGTTAGCAATAATGGAGAATAACAGACTTTATACACTTCACCAACAATGGAGAATAACAGACTTTATACTTCTCACCAATGATGGAGAATAACAGACTTTATACACTTCACCAATGGTGAAGAATAACATACTTCATACACGTCACCACTGATGGAGAATAACAGACTTTATACAGGTCACCAATAATGGAGAATAACAGACTTGATACATGTCACCAATAATGGAGAATAACAGACTTTATACACGTCGCCAATAATGGAGAATAATAGACTTTATACTTCTCACCAATAATGGAAAATAACAGACTTTATACACTTCACCAATGGTGAAGAATAACATACTTCATACACGTCACCAATGGTGAAGAATAACATACTTCATACACGTCGCCAATAATGGAGAATAACAGACTTTATACACTTCACCAATAATGGATAATAACAGACTTCATACACGTCACCAATAAAGGAGAATAACACACTTTATACACGTCACCAATAATAGAGAATAACAGACTTTATACACTTCACCAATAATGGAGAATAACAGACTTTATACACTTCACCAGTAATGGAGAATCGCAGACTTTATACACTTCACCAATAATGGAGAATAACAGACTTTATATATGTCACCAATAATAGAGAATAACAGACTTTATACAGGTCACCAAAAATGGAGAATAACAGATTTTATACACGTCACCAATAATGGAGAATAACAGACCTTATACATATCACCAATAAAGGAGAATAACACACTTTATACACGTCACCAATAATAGAGAACAACAGACTTTATACATGTCACCAATAATGGAGAATAACAGACTTTATAATCTTCACCAGTAATGGAGAATCACAGACTTTATACACTTTACCAATAATGAAGAATAACATACTTTATACACGTCATCAATAATGGAAAATAACAGGCTTCATAGACGTTACCAATAATGGAGAAAAACACACTTTATACACGTCACCAATAATAGAGAATAACAGACTTTATACTCATCACCAATAATGGAGAATAACAGACTTTATACACGTCACCAAAAATGGAGAATAACAGACTTTATACACTTCACCAATAATGGAGAATAACAGACTTTATACACTTCACCAATAATGGAGAATAACAGACTTCATACATGTCACCAATAATGGAGAATAACAGATTTTATACACTTCACCAATAGTGGATAATAACAGACTCCATACACTTCACCAATAATAGAGAATAACATATGTTATACACTTCACCAATAATGGAGAATAACAGACTTAATCCACTTCACCAATAATGGAGAATAACAGACCTTATACATGTCACCAATAATGGAGGATAACCGACTTTATACACTTCACCAATAAAGGAGAACAACAGACTTTATACATGTCACCAATAATGGAGAATAACAGACTTTATGCACGTCACCAATAAAAGAGAATAACAGACTTTATACACTTCACCAACAATAAAGAATAACATACTTTATACACTTCACCAATAATGGAGAATAACAGACTTTATACCTGTCAACAATAATAGAGAATAACAGATTTTATACAGGTCACCAATAATGAAGAATAACAGACTTGATACATGTCACCAATAATGGAGAATAACAGACTTTATACACGTCACCAATAATGGAGAATAATAGACTTCATACACTTCACCAATAATGGAGAATAACAGACTTCATACATGTCACCAATAATGGAGAATAACAGACTTTATACACTTCAATATTAATGGAGAATAAAAGACTTTATACACTTCACCAATAATGGAGAATAACAGACTTTATACTTGTAACCAATAATGGAGAATAACAGACTTTATACATGTCACCAATAGTGGAGAATAACAGACTTTATACATGTCACCAATAAGGGAGAATAACAGACCTCATACATGTCACCAATAATGGAGAATAACAGACTTTATACACTTCACCAACATTGGAGAATAACAGACTTTATACTTCTCACCAATGATGGAGAATAACAGACTTTATACACTTCACCAATGGTGAAGAATAACATACTTCATACACGTCACCACTGATGGAGAATAACAGAGTTTATACATGTCACCAATAATGGAGAATAACAGACCTTATACACGTCACCAACAATGGAGAATAACAGACTTTATACACTTCACAAATAATGAAGAATAACATACTTTATACACGTCATCAATAATGGAAAATAACAGATTTCATAGACGTCACCAATAATGGAGAATAACAGACCTCATACATGTTAGCAATAATGGAGAATAACAGACTTTATACACTTCACCAACAATGGAGAATAACAGACTTTATACTTCTCACCAATGATGGAGAATAACAGACTTTATACACTTCACCAATGGTGAAGAATAACATACTTCATACACGTCACCACTGATGGAGAATAACAGACTTTATACAGGTCACCAATAATGGAGAATAACAGACTTGATACATGTCACCAATAATGGAGAATAACAGACTTTATACACGTCGCCAATAATGGAGAATAATAGACTTTATACTTCTCACCAATAATGGAAAATAACAGACTTTATACACTTCACCAATGGTGAAGAATAACATACTTCATACACGTCACCAATGGTGAAGAATAACATACTTCATACACGTCGCCAATAATGGAGAATAACAGACTTTATACACTTCACCAATAATGGATAATAACAGACTTCATACACGTCACCAATAAAGGAGAATAACACACTTTATACACGTCACCAATAATAGAGAATAACAGACTTTATACACTTCACCAATAATGGAGAATAACAGACTTTATACACTTCACCAGTAATGGAGAATCGCAGACTTTATACACTTCACCAATAATGGAGAATAACAGACTTTATATATGTCACCAATAATAGAGAATAACAGACTTTATACAGGTCACCAAAAATGGAGAATAACAGATTTTATACACGTCACCAATAATGGAGAATAACAGACCTTATACATATCACCAATAAAGGAGAATAACACACTTTATACACGTCATCAATAATGGAAAATAACAGGCTTCATAGACGTTACCAATAATGGAGAAAAACACACTTTATACACGTCACCAATAATAGAGAATAACAGACTTTATACTCATCACCAATAATGGAGAATAACAGACTTTATACACGTCACCAAAAATGGAGAATAACAGACTTTATACACTTCACCAATAATGGAGAATAACAGACTTTATACACTTCACCAATAATGGAGAATAACAGACTTCATACATGCCACCAATAATGGAGAATAACAGATTTTATACACTTCACCAATAGTGGATAATAACAGACTCCATACACTTCACCAATAATAGAGAATAACATATGTTATACACTTCACCAATAATGGAGAATAACAGACTTAATCCACTTCACCAATAATGGAGAATAACAGACCTTATACATGTCACCAATAATGGAGGATAACCGACTTTATACACTTCATCAATAAAGGAGAACAACAGACTTTATACATGTCACCAATAATGGAGAATAACAGACTTTATGCACGTCACCAATAAAAGAGAATAACAGACTTTATACACTTCACCAACAATAAAGAATAACATACTTTATACACTTCACCAATAAGGGAGAATAACAGACTTTATACCTGTCAACAATAATAGAGAATAACAGATTTTATACAGGTCACCAATAATGAAGAATAACAGACTTGATACATGTCACCAATAATGGAGAATAACAGACTTTATACACGTCACCAATAATGGAGAATAATAGACTTCATACACTTCACCAATAATGGAGAATAACAGACTTCATACATGTCACCAATAATGGAGAATAACAGACTTTATACACTTCAATATTAATGGAGAATAAAAGACTTTATACACTTCACCAATAATGGAGAATAACAGACTTTATACTTGTAACCAATAATGGAGAATAACAGACTTTATACATGTCACCAATAATGGAGAATAACAGACCTCATACATGTCACCAATAATGGAGAATAACAGACTTTATACACTTCACCAACAATGGAGAATAACAGACTTTATACTTCTCACCAATGATGGAGAATAACAGACTTTATACACTTCACCAATGGTGAAGAAGAACATACTTCATACACGTCACCACTGATGGAGAATAACAGACTTTATACATGTCACCAATAATGGAGAATAACAGACCTTATACACGTCAACAACAATGGAGAATAACAGACTTTATACACTTCACAAATAATGAAGAATAACATACTTTATACACGTCATCAATAATTGAAAATAACAGATTTCATAGACGTCACCAATAATGGAGAATAACAGACTTCATACATGTCACCAATAATGGAGAATAACATATTTTATACACTTCACCAATAATGGATAATAACAGACTTAATCCACTTCACCAATAATGGAGAACAACAGACTTTATACATGTCACCAATAATGGAGAATAACAGACTTTATAAACTTCACCAGTAATGGAGAATCACAGACTTTATACACTTCACCAATAATGGAGAATAACAGACTTTATACCTGTCACAAATAATAGAGAATAACAGACTTTATACAGGTCACCAATAATAGAGAATAACAGACTTGATACATGTCACCAATAATGGAGAATAACAGACTTTATACACGTCACCAATAATGGAGAATAATAGACTTCTTACACTTCACCAATAATGGAGAATAACAGACTTCATACATGTCACCAATAATGGAGAATAACAGACTGTATACACTTCAATAATAATGGAGAATAAAAGACTTTATACACTTCACCAATAATGGAGAATAACAGACTTTATACTTGTCACCAATAATGGAGAATAACAGACTTTATACATGTCACCAATAATGGAGAATAACAGACCTCATACATGTCACCAGTAATGGAGAATCACAGACTTTATACACTTTACCAATAATGAAGAATAACATACTTTATACACGTCATCAATAATGGAAAATAACAGGCTTCATAGACGTCACCAATAATGGAGAAAAACACACTTTATACACGTCACCAATAATAGAGAATAACAGACTTTATACTCATCACCAATAATGGAGAATAACAGACTTTATACACGTCACCAAAAATGGAGAATAACAGACTTTATACACTTCACCAATAATGGAGAATAACAGACTTTATACACTTCACCAATAATGGAGAATAAAGACTTTATACACTTCACCAATAATGGAGAATAACAGATTTTATACACTTCACCAATAGTGGATAATAACAGACTTCATACACTTCACCAATAATGGAGAATAAAGACTTTATACACTTCACCAATAATGGAGAATAACAGACTTAATCCACTTCACCAATAATGGAGAATAACAGACCTTATACATGTCACCAATAATGGAGGATAACCGATTTTATACACTTCACCAATAAAGGAGAACAACAGACTTTATACATGTCACCAATAATGGAGAATAACAGACTTTATACACGTCACCAATAATAGAGAATAACAGACTTTATACACTTCACCAACAATGAAGAATAACATAATTTATACACGTCATCAATAATGGAAAATAACAGGCTTCATAGACGTCACCAATATTGGAGAAAAACACACTTTATACACGTCACCAATAATAGAGAATAGCAGACTTTATACTCATCACCAATAATGGAGAATAACAGACTTCATACACGTCACCAAAAATGGAGAATAACAGACTTGATACACTTCACCAATAATGGAGAATAACAGACTTTATACACTTCACCAATAATGGAGAATAACAGACTTCATACATGTCACCAATAATGGAGAATAACAGATTTTATACACTTCACCAATAATGGATAATAACAGACTTCATACACTTCACCAATAATGGAGAATAACAGACTTTATACACTTCACCAATAATGGAGAATAACAGACTTAATCCACTTCACCAATAATGGAGAATAACAGACCTTATACATGTCACCAATAATGGAGGATAACCGACTTTATACACTTCACCAATAAAGGAGAACAACAGACTTTATACATGTCACCAATAATGGAGAATAACAGACTTTATACACGTCACCAAAAATGGAGAATAACAGACTTTAAAAACTTCACCAGTAATGGATAATCACAGACTTTATACACTTCACCAATAATGGAGAATAACAGACTTCATACCGGTCATCAATAATGGAGAATAACAGACCTTATACATGTCACCAATAATGGAGGATAACCGACTTTATACACTTCACCAATAAAGGAGAACAACAGACTTAATCCACTTCACCAATAATGGAGAACAACAGACTTTATACATGTCACTAATAATGGAGAATAACAGACTTTAAAAACTGCACCAGTAATGGAGAATCACAGACTTTATACACTTCACCAATAATGGAGAATAACAGACTTTATACCTGTCACCAATAATGGAGAATAACAGACTTTATATATGTCACCAATAATAGAGAATAACAGACTTTATACAGGTCATCAATAATGGAGAATAACAGACTTGATACATGTCACCAATAATGGAGAATAACAGCCTTTATACACGTCACCAATAATGGAGAATAATAGACTTCATACACTTCACCAATAATGGAGAATAAAAGACTTCATACACGTCACCAATAACGGAGAATTACAGACTTTATACACTTCATTAATAATGGAGAATAAAAGACTATACACTTCACCAATAATGCAGAATAACAGACCTTATACACGTCAACAATAATGGAGAATAACAGACTTTATACATGTCACCAATAATAGAGAATAACAGACCTCATACATGTCAGCAATAATGGAGAATAACAGACTTTATACACTTCACCAACAATGGAGAATAACAGACTTTATACTTCTCACCAATAATGGAGAATAACAGACTTTATACACTTCACCAATGGTGAAGAATAACATACTTCATACACGTCACCACTGATGGAGAATAACAGACTTTATACATGTCACCAATAATGGAGAATAACAGACCTTATACACGTCACTAATAATGGATAATAACAGACTTTATACACTTCACAAATAATGAAGAATAACATACTTTATACACGTCATCAATAATGGAAAATAACAGACTTCATAGACGCCACCAATCATGGAAAATAACAGACTTTATACATTTCACCAATAATGGAGAATAACAGACTTCATACATGTCACCAATAATAGAGAATAACATATTTTATACACTTCACCAATAATGGATAATAACAGACTTCATACACTTCACCAATAATGGAGAATAACAGACTTTATACACTTCACCAATAATGGAGAATAACAGACTTAATCCACTTCACCAATAATGGAGAACAACAGACTTTATACATGTCACCAATAATGGAGAATAACAGACTTTATAAACTTCACCAGTAATGGAGAATCACAGACTTTATACACTTCACCAATAATGGAGAATAACAGACTTTATACTTGTCACCAATAATAGAGAATAACAGACTTTATACAGGTCACCAATAATGGAGAATAACAGACTTGATACATGTCACCAATAATGGGGAATAATAGACTTCATACACTTCACCAATAATGGAGAATAACAGACTTTATACACTTCAATAATAATGGAGAATAAAAGACTTCATACACTTCACCAATAATGGAGAATAAAAGACTTTATACTTGTCACCAATAATGGAGAACAACAGACTTTATTCATGTCACCAATAATGGAGAATAACAGATTTTATACACGTCACCAATAATGGAGAATAACAGACCTTATACATGTCACCAATAAAGGAGAATAACACACTTTATACACGTCATCAATAATAGAGAACAACAGACTTTATACATGTAACCAATAATGGAGAATAACAGACTTTATAATCTTCACCAGTAATGGAGAATCACAGACTTTATACACTTTACCAATAATGAAGAATAACATACTTTATATACGTCATCAATAATGGAAAATAACAGGCTTCATAGACGCCACCAATAATGGAGAAAAACACACTTTATACACGTCACCAATAATAGAGAATAACAGACTTTATACTCATCACCAATAATGGAGAATAACAGACTTTATACACGTCACCAATAATAGAGAATAACAGACTTTATACTCATCACCAATAATGGAGAATAACAGACTTTATACACGTCACCAAAAATGGAGAATAACAGACTTTATACACTTCACCAATAATGGAGAATAACAGACTTTATACACTTCACCAATAATGGAGAATAACAGACTTCATACATGTCACCAATAATGGAGAATAACAGATTTTATACACTTCACCAATAGTGGATAATAACAGACTTCATACACTTCACCAATAATGGAGAATAACAGACTTTATACACTTCACCAATAATGGAGAATAACAGACTTAATCCACTTCACCAATAATGGAGAATAATAGACTTTATACACTTCACCAATAATGGAGAATAACAGACTTCATACATGTCACCAATAATGGAGAACAACAGACTTTATACATGTCACCAATAATGGAGAATAACAGACCTCATACATGTCACCAGTAATGGAGAATCACAGACTTTATACACTTCACCAATAGTGGATAATAACAGACTTCATACACTTCACCAATAATGGAGAATAACAGACTTTATACACTTCACCAATAATGCAGAATAACAGACCTTATACACGTCAACAATAATGGAGAATAACAGACTTTATACATGTCACCAATAATAGAGAATAACAGACCTCATACATGTCAGCAATAATGGAGAATAACAGACTTTATACACTTCACCAACAATGGAGAATAACAGACTTTATACTTCTCACCAATAATGGAGAATAACAGACTTTATACACTTCACCAATGGTGAAGAATAACATACTTCATACACGTCACCACTGATGGAGAATAACAGACTTTATACATGTCACCAATAATGGAGATTAACAGACCTTATACACGTCACTAATAATGGATAATAACAGACTTTATACACTTCACAAATAATGAAGAATAACATACTTTATACACGTCATCAATAATGGAAAATAACAGACTTCATAGACGCCACCAATCATGGAAAATAACAGACTTTATACATTTCACCAATAATGGAGAATAACAGACTTCATACATGTCACCAATAATAGAGAATAACATATTTTATACACTTCACCAATAATGGATAATAACAGACTTCATACACTTCACCAATAATGGAGAATAACAGACTTTATACACTTCACCAATAATGGAGAATAACAGACTTAATCCACTTCACCAATAATGGAGAACAACAGACTTTATACATGTCACCAATAATGGAGAATAACAGACTTTATAAACTTCACCAGTAATGGAGAATCACAGACTTTATACACTTCACCAATAATGGAGAATAACAGACTTTATACTTGTCACCAATAATAGAGAATAACAGACTTTATACAGGTCACCAATAATGGAGAATAACAGACTTGATACATGTCACCAATAATGGGGAATAATAGACTTCATACACTTCACCAATAATGGAGAATAACAGACTTTATACACTTCAATAATAATGGAGAATAAAAGACTTCATACACTTCACCAATAATGGAGAATAAAAGACTTTATACTTGTCACCAATAATGGAGAACAACAGACTTTATACATGTAACCAATAATGGAGAATAACAGACTTTATAATCTTCACCAGTAATGGAGAATCACAGACTTTATACACTTTACCAATAATGAAGAATAACATACTTTATACACGTCATCAATAATGGAAAATAACAGGCTTCATAGACGCCACCAATAATGGAGAAAAACACACTTTATACACGTCACCAATAATAGAGAATAACAGACTTTATACTCATCACCAATAATGGAGAATAACAGACTTTATACACGTCACCAATAATAGAGAATAACAGACTTTATACTCATCACCAATAATGGAGAATAACAGACTTTATACACGTCACCAAAAATGGAGAATAACAGACTTTATACACTTCACCAATAATGGAGAATAACAGACTTTATACACTTCACCAATAATGGAGAATAACAGACTTCATACATGTCACCAATAATGGAGAATAACAGATTTTATACACTTCACCAATAGTGGATAATAACAGACTTCATACACTTCACCAATAATGGAGAATAACAGACTTTATACACTTCACCAATAATGGAGAATAACAGACTTAATCCACTTCACCAATAATGGAGAATAATAGACTTTATACACTTCACCAATAATGGAGAATAACAGACTTCATACATGTCACCAATAATGGAGAATAACAGACTTTATACATGTCACCAATAATGGAGAATAACAGACCTCATACATGTCACCAGTAATGGAGAATCACAGACTTTATACACTTTACCAATAATGAAGAATAACATACTTTATACACGTCATCAATAATGGAAAATAACAGGCTTCATAGACGTCACCAATAATGGAGAAAAACACACTTTATACACGTCACCAATAATAGAGAATAACAGACTTTATACTCATCACCAATAATGGAGAATAACAGACTTTATACACGTCACCAAAAATGGAGAATAACAGACTTTATACACTTCACCAATAATGGAGAATAACAGACTTTATACACTTCACCAATAATGGAGAATAAAGACTTTATACACTTCACCAATAATGGAGAATAACAGATTTTATACACTTCACCAATAGTGGATAATAACAGACTTCATACACTTCACCAATAATGGAGAATAAAGACTTTATACACTTCACCAATAATGGAGAATAACAGACTTAATCCACTTCACCAATAATGGAGAATAACAGACCTTATACATGTCACCAATAATGGAGGATAACCGATTTTATACACTTCACCAATAAAGGAGAACAACAGACTTTATACATGTCACCAATAATGGAGAATAACAGACTTTATACACGTCACCAATAATAGAGAATAACAGACTTTATACACTTCACCAACAATGAAGAATAACATAATTTATACACGTCATCAATAATGGAAAATAACAGGCTTCATAGACGTCACCAATAATGGAGAAAAACACACTTTATACACGTCACCAATAATAGAGAATAGCAGACTTTATACTCATCACCAATAATGGAGAATAACAGACTTCATACACGTCACCAAAAATGGAGAATAACAGACTTGATACACTTCACCAATAATGGAGAATAACAGACTTTATACACTTCACCAATAATGGAGAATAACAGACTTCATACATGTCACCAATAATGGAGAATAACAGATTTTATACACTTCACCAATAATGGATAATAACAGACTTCATACACTTCACCAATAATGGAGAATAACAGACTTTATACACTTCACCAATAATGGAGAATAACAGACTTAATCCACTTCACCAATAATGGAGAATAACAGACCTTATACATGTCACCAATAATGGAGGATAACCGACTTTATACACTTCACCAATAAAGGAGAACAACAGACTTTATACATGTCACCAATAATGGAGAATAACAGACTTTATACACGTCACCAAAAATGGAGAATAACAGACTTTAAAAACTTCACCAGTAATGGATAATCACAGACTTTATACACTTCACCAATAATGGAGAATAACAGACTTTATACCGGTCATCAATAATGGAGAATAACAGACTTTATATATGTCACCAATAATAGAGAATAACAGACTTTATACAGGTCATCAATAATGGAGAATAACAGACTTGATACATGTCACCAATAATGGAGAATAACAGCCTTTATACACGTCACCAATAATGGAGAATAATAGACTTCATACACTTCACCAATAATGGAGAATAAAAGACTTCATACACGTCACCAATAACGGAGAATTACAGACTTTATACACTTCATTAATAATGGAGAATAAAAGACTATACACTTCACCAATAATGCAGAATAACAGACCTTATACACGTCAACAATAATGGAGAATAACAGACTTTATACATGTCACCAATAATAGAGAATAACAGACCTCATACATGTCAGCAATAATGGAGAATAACAGACTTTATACACTTCACCAACAATGGAGAATAACAGACTTTATACTTCTCACCAATAATGGAGAATAACAGACTTTATACACTTCACCAATGGTGAAGAATAACATACTTCATACACGTCACCACTGATGGAGAATAACAGACTTTATACATGTCACCAATAATGGAGAATAACAGACCTTATACACGTCACTAATAATGGATAATAACAGACTTTATACACTTCACAAATAATGAAGAATAACATACTTTATACACGTCATCAATAATGGAAAATAACAGACTTCATAGACGTCACCAATCATGGAAAATAACAGACTTTATACATTTCACCAATAATGGAGAATAACAGACTTCATACATGTCACCAATAATAGAGAATAACATATTTTATACACTTCACCAATAATGGATAATAACAGACTTCATACACTTCACCAATAATGGAGAATAACAGACTTTATACACTTCACCAATAATGGAGAATAACAGACTTAATCCACTTCACCAATAATGGAGAACAACAGACTTTATACATGTCACCAATAATGGAGAATAACAGACTTTATAAACTTCACCAGTAATGGAGAATCACAGACTTTATACACTTCACCAATAATGGAGAATAACAGACTTTATACTTGTCACCAATAATAGAGAATAACAGACTTTATACAGGTCACCAATAATGGAGAATAACAGACTTGATACATGTCACCAATAATGGGGAATAATAGACTTCATACACTTGACCAATAATGGAGAATAACAGACTTTATACACTTCAATAATAATGGAGAATAAAAGACTTCATACACTTCACCAATAATGGAGAATAAAAGACTTTATACTTGTCACCAATAATGGAGAACAACAGACTTTATTCATGTCACCAATAATGGAGAATAACAGATTTTATACACGTCACCAATAATGGAGAATAACAGACCTTATACATGTCACCAATAAAGGAGAATAACACACTTTATACACGTCATCAATAATAGAGAACAACAGACTTTATACATGTAACCAATAATGGAGAATAACAGACTTTATAATCTTCACCAGTAATGGAGAATCACAGACTTTATACACTTTACCAATAATGAAGAATAACATACTTTATACACGTCATCAATAATGGAAAATAACAGGCTTCAAAGACGTCACCAATAATGGAGAAAAACACACTTTATACACGTCACCAATAATAGAGAATAACAGACTTTATACTCATCACCAATAATGGAGAATAACAGACTTTATACACGTCACCAATAATAGAGAATAACAGACTTTATACTCATCACCAATAATGGAGAATAACAGACTTTATACACGTCACCAAAAATGGAGAATAACAGACTTTATACACTTCACCAATAATGGAGAATAACAGACTTTATACACATCACCAAAAATGGAGAATAACAGACTTTATACACTTCACCAATAATGGAGAATAACAGACTTTATACACTTCACCAATAATGGAGAATAACAGACTTCATACATGTCACCAATAATGGAGAATAACAGATTTTATACACTTCACCAATAGTGGATAATAACAGACTTCATACACTTCACCAATAATGGAGAATAACAGACTTTATACACTTCACCAATAATGGAGAATAACAGACTTAATCCACTTCACCAATAATGGAGAATAATAGACTTTATACACTTCACCAATAATGGAGAATAACAGACTTCATACATGTCACCAATAATGGAGAACAACAGACTTTATACATGTCACCAATAATGGAGAATAACAGACCTCATACATGTCACCAGTAATGGAGAATCACAGACTTTATACACTTCACCAATAGTGGATAATAACAGACTTCATACACTTCACCAATAATGGAGAATAACAGACTTTATACACTTCACCAATAATGCAGAATAACAGACCTTATACACGTCAACAATAATGGAGAATAACAGACTTTATACATGTCACCAATAATAGAGAATAACAGACCTCATACATGTCAGCAATAATGGAGAATAACAGACTTTATACACTTCACCAACAATGGAGAATAACAGACTTTATACTTCTCACCAATAATGGAGAATAACAGACTTTATACACTTCACCAATGGTGAAGAATAACATACTTCATACACGTCACCACTGATGGAGAATAACAGACTTTATACATGTCACCAATAATGGAGATTAACAGACCTTATACACGTCACTAATAATGGATAATAACAGACTTTATACACTTCACAAATAATGAAGAATAACATACTTTATACACGTCATCAATAATGGAAAATAACAGACTTCATAGACGCCACCAATCATGGAAAATAACAGACTTTATACATTTCACCAATAATGGAGAATAACAGACTTCATACATGTCACCAATAATAGAGAATAACATATTTTATACACTTCACCAATAATGGATAATAACAGACTTCATACACTTCACCAATAATGGAGAATAACAGACTTTATACACTTCACCAATAATGGAGAATAACAGACTTAATCCACTTCACCAATAATGGAGAACAACAGACTTTATACATGTCACCAATAATGGAGAATAACAGACTTTATAAACTTCACCAGTAATGGAGAATCACAGACTTTATACACTTCACCAATAATGGAGAATAACAGACTTTATACTTGTCACCAATAATAGAGAATAACAGACTTTATACAGGTCACCAATAATGGAGAATAACAGACTTGATACATGTCACCAATAATGGGGAATAATAGACTTCATACACTTCACCAATAATGGAGAATAACAGACTTTATACACTTCAATAATAATGGAGAATAAAAGACTTCATACACTTCACCAATAATGGAGAATAAAAGACTTTATACTTGTCACCAATAATGGAGAACAACAGACTTTATTCATGTCACCAATAATGGAGAATAACAGATTTTATACACGTCACCAATAATGGAGAATAACAGACCTTATACATGTCACCAATAAAGGAGAATAACACACTTTATACACGTCATCAATAATAGAGAACAACAGACTTTATACATGTAACCAATAATGGAGAATAACAGACTTTATAATCTTCACCAGTAATGGAGAATCACAGACTTTATACACTTTACCAATAATGAAGAATAACATACTTTATACACGTCATCAATAATGGAAAATAACAGGCTTCATAGACGCCACCAATAATGGAGAAAAACACACTTTATACACGTCACCAATAATAGAGAATAACAGACTTTATACTCATCACCAATAATGGAGAATAACAGACTTTATACACGTCACCAATAATAGAGAATAACAGACTTTATACTCATCACCTATAATGGAGAATAACAGACTTTATACACGTCACCAAAAATGGAGAATAACAGACTTTATACACTTCACCAATAATGGAGAATAACAGACTTTATACACTTCACCAATAATGGAGAATAACAGACTTCATACATGTCACCAATAATGGAGAACAACAGATTTTATACACTTCACCAATAGTGGATAATAACAGACTTCATACACTTCACCAATAATGGAGAATAACAGACTTTATACACTTCACCAATAATGGAGAATAACAGACTTAATCCACTTCACCAATAATGGAGAATAATAGACTTTATACACTTCACCAATAATGGAGAATAACAGACTTCATACATGTCACCAATAATGGAGAATAACAGACTTTATACATGTCACCAATAATGGAGAATAACAGACCTCATACATGTCACCAGTAATGGAGAATCACAGACTTTATACACTTTACCAATAATGAAGAATAACATACTTTATACACGTCATCAATAATGGAAAATAACAGGCTTCATAGACGTCACCAATAATGGAGAAAAACACACTTTATACACGTCACCAATAATAGAGAATAACAGACTTTATACTCATCACCAATAATGGAGAATAACAGACTTTATACACGTCACCAAAAATGGAGAATAACAGACTTTATACACTTCACCAATAATGGAGAATAACAGACTTTATACACTTCACCAATAATGGAGAATAAAGACTTTATACACTTCACCAATAATGGAGAATAACAGATTTTATACACTTCACCAATAGTGGATAATAACAGACTTCATACACTTCACCAATAATGGAGAATAAAGACTTTATACACTTCACCAATAATGGAGAATAACAGACTTAATCCACTTCACCAATAATGGAGAATAACAGACCTTATACATGTCACCAATAATGGAGGATAACCGATTTTATACACTTCACCAATAAAGGAGAACAACAGACTTTATACATGTCACCAATAATGGAGAATAACAGACTTTATACACGTCACCAATAATAGAGAATAACAGACTTTATACACTTCACCAACAATGAAGAATAACATAATTTATACACGTCATCAATAATGGAAAATAACAGGCTTCATAGACGTCACCAATAATGGAGAAAAACACACTTTATACACGTCACCAATAATAGAGAATAGCAGACTTTATACTCATCACCAATAATGGAGAATAACAGACTTCATACACGTCACCAAAAATGGAGAATAACAGACTTGATACACTTCACCAATAATGGAGAATAACAGACTTTATACACTTCACCAATAATGGAGAATAACAGACTTCATACATGTCACCAATAATGGAGAATAACAGATTTTATACACTTCACCAATAATGGATAATAACAGACTTCATACACTTCACCAATAATGGAGAATAACAGACTTTATACACTTCACCAATAATGGAGAATAACAGACTTAATCCACTTCACCAATAATGGAGAATAACAGACCTTATACATGTCACCAATAATGGAGGATAACCGACTTTATACACTTCACCAATAAAGGAGAACAACAGACTTTATACATGTCACCAATAATGGAGAATAACAGACTTTATACACGTCACCAAAAATGGAGAATAACAGACTTTAAAAACTTCACCAGTAATGGATAATCACAGACTTTATACACTTCACCAATAATGGAGAATAACAGACTTTATACCGGTCATCAATAATGGAGAATAACAGACCTTATACATGTCACCAATAATGGAGGATAACCGACTTTATACACTTCACCAATAAAGGAGAACAACAGACTTAATCCACTTCACCAATAATGGAGAACAACAGACTTTATACATGTCACTAATAATGGAGAATAACAGACTTTAAAAACTGCTCCAGTAATGGAGAATCACAGACTTTATACACTTCACCAATAATGGAGAATAACAGACTTTATACCTGTCACCAATAATGGAGAATAACAGACTTTATATATGTCACCAATAATAGAGAATAACAGACTTTATACAGGTCATCAATAATGGAGAATAACAGACTTGATACATGTCACCAATAATGGAGAATAACAGCCTTTATACACGTCACCAATAATGGAGAATAATAGACTTCATACACTTCACCAATAATGGAGAATAAAAGACTTCATACACGTCACCAATAACGGAGAATTACAGACTTTATACACTTCATTAATAATGGAGAATAAAAGACTATACACTTCACCAATAATGCAGAATAACAGACCTTATACACGTCAACAATAATGGAGAATAACAGACTTTATACATGTCACCAATAATAGAGAATAACAGACCTCATACATGTCAGCAATAATGGAGAATAACAGACTTTATACACTTCACCAACAATGGAGAATAACAGACTTTATACTTCTCACCAATAATGGAGAATAACAGACTTTATACACTTCACCAATGGTGAAGAATAACATACTTCATACACGTCACCACTGATGGAGAATAACAGACTTTATACATGTCACCAATAATGGAGAATAACAGACCTTATACACGTCACTAATAATGGATAATAACAGACTTTATACACTTCACAAATAATGAAGAATAACATACTTTATACACGTCATCAATAATGGAAAATAACAGACTTCATAGACGTCACCAATCATGGAAAATAACAGACTTTATACATTTCACCAATAATGGAGAATAACAGACTTCATACATGTCACCAATAATAGAGAATAACATATTTTATACACTTCACCAATAATGGATAATAACAGACTTCATACACTTCACCAATAATGGAGAATAACAGACTTTATACACTTCACCAATAATGGAGAATAACAGACTTAATCCACTTCACCAATAATGGAGAACAACAGACTTTATACATGTCACCAATAATGGAGAATAACAGACTTTATAAACTTCACCAGTAATGGAGAATCACAGACTTTATACACTTCACCAATAATGGAGAATAACAGACTTTATACTTGTCACCAATAATAGAGAATAACAGACTTTATACAGGTCACCAATAATGGAGAATAACAGACTTGATACATGTCACCAATAATGGGGAATAATAGACTTCATACACTTCACCAATAATGGAGAATAACAGACTTTATACACTTCAATAATAATGGAGAATAAAAGACTTCATACACTTCACCAATAATGGAGAATAAAAGACTTTATACTTGTCACCAATAATGGAGAACAACAGACTTTATTCATGTCACCAATAATGGAGAATAACAGATTTTATACACGTCACCAATAATGGAGAATAACAGACCTTATACATGTCACCAATAAAGGAGAATAACACACTTTATACACGTCATCAATAATAGAGAACAACAGACTTTATACATGTAACCAATAATGGAGAATAACAGACTTTATAATCTTCACCAGTAATGGAGAATCACAGACTTTATACACTTTACCAATAATGAAGAATAACATACTTTATACACGTCATCAATAATGGAAAATAACAGGCTTCATAGACGTCACCAATAATGGAGAAAAACACACTTTATACACGTCACCAATAATAGAGAATAACAGACTTTATACTCATCACCAATAATGGAGAATAACAGACTTTATACACGTCACCAATAATAGAGAATAACAGACTTTATACTCATCACCAATAATGGAGAATAACAGACTTTATACACGTCACCAAAAATGGAGAATAACAGACTTTATACATGTCACCAATAATGGAGAATAACAGACCTCATACATGTCACCAGTAATGGAGAATCACAGACTTTATACACTTTACCAATAATGAAGAATAACATACTTTATACACGTCATCAATAATGGAAAATAACAGGCTTCATAGACGTCACCAATAATGGAGAAAAACACACTTTATACACGTCACCAATAATAGAGAATAACAGACTTTATACTCATCACCAATAATGGAGAATAACAGACTTTATACACGTCACCAAAAATGGAGAATAACAGACTTTATACACTTCACCAATAATGGAGAATAACAGACTTTATACACTTCACCAATAATGGAGAATAAAGACTTTATACACTTCACCAATAATGGAGAATAACAGATTTTATACACTTCACCAATAGTGGATAATAACAGACTTCATACACTTCACCAATAATGGAGAATAAAGACTTTATACACTTCACCAATAATGGAGAATAACAGACTTAATCCACTTCACCAATAATGGAGAATAACAGACCTTATACATGTCACCAATAATGGAGGATAACCGATTTTATACACTTCACCAATAAAGGAGAACAACAGACTTTATACATGTCACCAATAATGGAGAATAACAGACTTTATACACGTCACCAATAATAGAGAATAACAGACTTTATACACTTCACCAACAATGAAGAATAACATAATTTATACACGTCATCAATAATGGAAAATAACAGGCTTCATAGACGTCACCAATAATGGAGAAAAACACACTTTATACACGTCACCAATAATAGAGAATAGCAGACTTTATACTCATCACCAATAATGGAGAATAACAGACTTCATACACGTCACCAAAAATGGAGAATAACAGACTTGATACACTTCACCAATAATGGAGAATAACAGACTTTATACACTTCACCAATAATGGAGAATAACAGACTTCATACATGTCACCAATAATGGAGAATAACAGATTTTATACACTTCACCAATAATGGATAATAACAGACTTCATACACTTCACCAATAATGGAGAATAACAGACTTTATACACTTCACCAATAATGGAGAATAACAGACTTAATCCACTTCACCAATAATGGAGAATAACAGACCTTATACATGTCACCAATAATGGAGGATAACCGACTTTATACACTTCACCAATAAAGGAGAACAACAGACTTTATACATGTCACCAATAATGGAGAATAACAGACTTTATACACGTCACCAAAAATGGAGAATAACAGACTTTAAAAACTTCACCAGTAATGGATAATCACAGACTTTATACACTTCACCAATAATGGAGAATAACAGACTTTATACCGGTCATCAATAATGGAGAATAACAGACCTTATACATGTCACCAATAATGGAGGATAACCGACTTTATACACTTCACCAATAAAGGAGAACAACAGACTTAATCCACTTCACCAATAATGGAGAACAACAGACTTTATACATGTCACTAATAATGGAGAATAACAGACTTTAAAAACTGCACCAGTAATGGAGAATCACAGACTTTATACACTTCACCAATAATGGAGAATAACAGACTTTATACCTGTCACCAATAATGGAGAATAACAGACTTTATATATGTCACCAATAATAGAGAATAACAGACTTTATACAGGTCATCAATAATGGAGAATAACAGACTTGATACATGTCACCAATAATGGAGAATAACAGCCTTTATACACGTCACCAATAATGGAGAATAATAGACTTCATACACTTCACCAATAATGGAGAATAAAAGACTTCATACACGTCACCAATAACGGAGAATTACAGACTTTATACACTTCATTAATAATGGAGAATAAAAGACTATACACTTCACCAATAATGCAGAATAACAGACCTTATACACGTCAACAATAATGGAGAATAACAGACTTTATACATGTCACCAATAATAGAGAATAACAGACCTCATACATGTCAGCAATAATGGAGAATAACAGACTTTATACACTTCACCAACAATGGAGAATAACAGACTTTATACTTCTCACCAATAATGGAGAATAACAGACTTTATACACTTCACCAATGGTGAAGAATAACATACTTCATACACGTCACCACTGATGGAGAATAACAGACTTTATACATGTCACCAATAATGGAGAATAACAGACCTTATACACGTCACTAATAATGGATAATAACAGACTTTATACACTTCACAAATAATGAAGAATAACATACTTTATACACGTCATCAATAATGGAAAATAACAGACTTCATAGACGTCACCAATCATGGAAAATAACAGACTTTATACATTTCACCAATAATGGAGAATAACAGACTTCATACATGTCACCAATAATAGAGAATAACATATTTTATACACTTCACCAATAATGGATAATAACAGACTTCATACACTTCACCAATAATGGAGAATAACAGACTTTATACACTTCACCAATAATGGAGAATAACAGACTTAATCCACTTCACCAATAATGGAGAACAACAGACTTTATACATGTCACCAATAATGGAGAATAACAGACTTTATAAACTTCACCAGTAATGGAGAATCACAGACTTTATACACTTCACCAATAATGGAGAATAACAGACTTTATACTTGTCACCAATAATAGAGAATAACAGACTTTATACAGGTCACCAATAATGGAGAATAACAGACTTGATACATGTCACCAATAATGGGGAATAATAGACTTCATACACTTCACCAATAATGGAGAATAACAGACTTTATACACTTCAATAATAATGGAGAATAAAAGACTTCATACACTTCACCAATAATGGAGAATAAAAGACTTTATACTTGTCACCAATAATGGAGAACAACAGACTTTATTCATGTCACCAATAATGGAGAATAACAGATTTTATACACGTCACCAATAATGGAGAATAACAGACCTTATACATGTCACCAATAAAGGAGAATAACACACTTTATACACGTCATCAATAATAGAGAACAACAGACTTTATACATGTAACCAATAATGGAGAATAACAGACTTTATAATCTTCACCAGTAATGGAGAATCACAGACTTTATACACTTTACCAATAATGAAGAATAACATACTTTATACACGTCATCAATAATGGAAAATAACAGGCTTCATAGACGTCACCAATAATGGAGAAAAACACACTTTATACACGTCACCAATAATAGAGAATAACAGACTTTATACTCATCACCAATAATGGAGAATAACAGACTTTATACACGTCACCAATAATAGAGAATAACAGACTTTATACTCATCACCAATAATGGAGAATAACAGACTTTATACACGTCACCAAAAATGGAGAATAACAGACTTTATACACTTCACCAATAATGGAGAATAACAGACTTTATACACTTCACCAATAATGGAGAATAACAGTCTTCATACATGTCACCAATAATGGAGAATAACAGATTTTATACACTTCACCAATAGTGGATAATAACAGACTTCATACACTTCACCAATAATGGAGAATAACAGACTTTATACACTTCACCAATAATGGAGAATAACAGACTTAATCCACTTCACCAATAATGGAGAATAATAGACTTTATACACTTCACCAATAATGGAGAATAACAGACTTCATACATGTCACCAATAATGGAGAATAACAGATTTTATACACTTCACCAATAGTGGATAATAACAGACTTCATACACTTCACCAATAATGGAGAATAACAGACCTTATACACGTCAACAATAATGGAGAATAACAGACTTTATACCTGTCACCAATAATGGAGAATAACAGACTTTATACACTTCAATAATAAGGGAGAATAACAGACTTTATACACTTCCCCAATAATGGAGAATAACAGACCTTATACATGTCACCAATAATGGAGGATAACCGACTTTATACACTTCACCAATAAAGGAGAACAACAGACTTTATACATGTCACCAATAATGGAGAATAACAGACTTTATACACGTCACCAATAATAGAGAATAACAGACTTTATACACTTCACCAACAATGAAGAATAACAGACTTTATACACTTCACCAATAATGAAGAATGACAGACCTCATACATGTCACCAATAATGGAGAATAACAGACTTTATACACGTCACCAATAATGGAAAATAACAGACTTTATACACTTCAATAATAATGGAGAATAACAGACTTTATACACTTCACCAATAATGGAGAATAACAGACTTCATACACGTCACCAATAATGGAGAATAACAGACTTTATGCATGTCACCAATAATGGAGAATAACAGACTTTATACATGTCACCAATAATGGAGAATAACAGACCTCATACATGTCACCAATAATGGAGAATAACAGACTTCATACACTTCACCAACAAGGGAGAATAACAGACTTTATACTTCTCACCAATAATGGAGAATAACAGACTTTATACACTTCACCAATGGTGAAGAATAACATACTTCATACACGTCACCACTGATGGAGAATAACAGACTTTATACTTAAATAATGGCTTTGTGTTGCCATTGTCAAGTTCTTTGCAAATATGGTGATCTATGTATGTTCTATAGTCGGCTTCCACTAGTTTTTTACAATGTTTAGCATGACTTTTTAGTCGTGCCTTAGGCTCCTCAGTTTGGGTTTGTACAAAATGTTTGTACAGTCTATTTCGTTTTCTAAGTTGCCGAATAGTGCTACGTGTTATCCATGACTTTCTCTTATTGCCTGGTGCTCCCCGGGGCACAGCTTGTTCTACTACCTTAGAAAACAAATCTGTGAAAATAGACCCCAACTGCTCTGTACCAGTATGTGGCAGTGTTGACAGGTGACGTATTTGAAAGTGTATATCAGAAAAAGATTGATCTAATTTTTCTTGGTCTGCTCTGTTAAACTGAAAATAGCCAGCCTGAGGAGTATGTATAGTGTCTTTGATTATATATTTACTAGGAATTGTTATTTCGTTGAATATTATGTGATGATCGCTGATACTAGGTTCACATAATGTAACATCTATATCCAAGTTTGATATCACCAGGTCTAGTACATTGCCATCTATGTGTGTTGGTGTTGTTATTGTTTGAGTTAGGCAGTTAATATCAACAAAATCAACAAATTTTTGATGCAAAGCTACTCTATCATTGAGCTTAGCGGCACCCTTTTTATTATCAGACCATTTTATTGCTGGAAGATTAAAATCCCCAGATACTATAATATTGGGACAGGTTACTTCTTCATACCATAGCAAAAGGTCATTAAAATCAGCCTGCCTGGGCGGTCTATAATAGCAGGCAAAGTCGAAACGGTAACCACTGCAGTCTAAGCACAGAGACAAAATTTCTGAGCTGTCAGATATAAAGCAATCAGTGACTATCAATGGACAATCATTGGATACAGCAATCAACACCCCCACCTCCCAAACCAATACCTGTTCGCCTATCTCTTCTATAATATGTATACCCTGGGCAAAGTTCGGCATATCCTATGCTAGCTGTCAATTTTGTTTCAGTGATTGCTAGAATGGATGAATGATGGTTATCAATTATATGTTGCAAATAGTGTGTCTTGTTTCTTAGGCCATTGGCATTCCATAAAAGAAAAGTTATTTTGTTTTTTAATGAGCCTATTTTGTAGTAGTTGACCATGTATCTTTTTCAAACTCGTGAGTTACACCATTTCTAACCCGAAACTTCACACCTTCATGCTTCTCAGCAAGTTCCCTTTTTTTTTACGTAATTCAAACTCAATTGCCCTTTCCTCTTGAGTAAGATCTAATGTTGCAAAGGAGTTTTTAGCTTGCTTAAGTCTGTTGTATCTACTAAGAAACTCCCACTTGTCAGATTCAGTGAAGAACTCTAGTTTAATGAGTCTTGGTTTGCTACCACCTGTTTTTCCCAACCTTCTACTATCTTTAAGGTCTCTACCATTAAAAGAAATATTTGTGAGAATGCCATGAATTTCATCGCTGTGAGGTCTAGAACTAATTTCCTCCAGGTTGTGAATTATTGCATTGAATTTTTTAGACTCTTTTTCTAAGATAGTAGTTTGTATATTAAGACCTGTTTCAACCCTTTTAGCAATCTGAGTGATCTCACTATTTTGTTTAACAACATCAGCAAAGCTACTATTGTTTTGTAGAGTCTCCATAGACTCAAGTAGTGCACGAGTTGTTTTTTCCTTCTGTTCGTTATTTTGAGTAACCACTTCTCGAACTGACTCACTGCCCTCCCTCAGTGTCTGCAAGGAACCGAGGACACTGGACACTGAGTCACTGCAGCCAAGGACACTGAGTCCATTTTTGACACAAGTTCTTGATTTTTGGTTACTACAACCTCTCTAATTGACTCACTATTATCATTCAATGTTTTGAAGGAGCCCGACAAGGAGTCAATTTTTGAATCAACGGTTTTCAGGGTGGTCATGAGACCTGTAAGTAGCATACATAACTTAACTATGACGATACATACACCAAAGAAATTCAAATTTCAAATATCACCAGAAGATTTACAACTAGTTTCCGTTATGATGCGCATGGCTTTTATATATGGAGATCCAGTGTCGTCGCTAGTCGAATCACTCGTGAGCATGAAATTCATTTACTATTCCAAACTGTAAATTCAAGTCTGTAGAAAGAATAAACATCAGACTCCATGCAACATTGCACTCTCCCAAGCACTCAGGAAAGAGATGCGCAGTTTCGCACTTGAGCTAAGCCAATCAAATAGCATTGACGAAAAGGATTTCCCCGAGTTTTCCATGGCGTTACCGGGTTTTTACTCAGTGAGATAGTGATCAGAAAATAACCAAAAACGTCATTATTGTTTAATAAATACTTATCTCAGCTATTCACAATTGACTTATTTAATCAATAAATATTTAAAAAAAGCAAAATATAGTAATATAAATAGAGATCATACTAAAGTCTGTTAAAAAGTCTGTTAGCCATATTTGGTGCGTAAACATATCTACGTGATCGCAGCGTAATCGCTTTGCGTATAAACGTACAACAATGGACGAGTTACGATTGCAGAGCTCCATGACACATCCAGTAAGCTTGTTATTTTCTGACAAACATACTCGCTATTGCAATCAAATACACGCTCTATGTCATCAACTAATCAAGGTTAATATTTAGGTTTGTGAATTTAGTTGCAGTGCAGTCTGCCCTGGTAGTGAAGGGATGGAATGCAAGGGATTGTTTGTATGTCACAGATTACATTTGCTTCACGTGTGCTATTTTTTGAATGATTTGGTAAGTTTTACTGGCGAAAAAAGCCTCTTGAATTAACCTAAACCACCTGATTTACAATATTGATCTTACTTTTTCTACAGATAGGAAAATTAAATTCGCTTTCGATATTCTCATTGATCTTTTACTTGAAAGCTTAGTCACACTAGCAACTAATAAACAATAATATTGTTTGTTAGTTAAATACTATTAAACATATTATGTTTAATAGTAGTTTCAAAGATCATTTTGTTCATTAAAAGTCGATCACATAGCCATAATCAATAATCGTAATTAGTGCATTTTAATAGCTTTTTAATGCATTATATCCTGTCAAAAAACCAGAAGAATTTATAAGATCAAATAATTCGTTTACATATAGGCCTAAAGTGTTGTGAATAGCCACTTGTGAGTTTGTTCGGCGTCCAAGTTGTCTTACAATGGATAAGTAAGAGCTCTCATGCACAACTTTAATTGCTGCAAGCACCACCACCGGTTGCTCAGTATGGTTCTGCATTCTTCATGTTTTACAGCAAGCATGAAAAGGTAGATACAGCTGGATAATATCAAACATAATGCTGAACTGGGTATACGTTAGTAAGTACCCAAATAGTTACACATGCAAATGCAAACATGTAAATGGTGTATGGATGTATCCCGCTGTGTAGAGGTTAATTATTGCTACTACACTGTTTTCTTTCATGTAATTTAAAAAGTGCCTTTCTTTGTAGTTGTCCATTTCGTCACTCTTCGCTTCATTGTTCATAGGTTCTTCATTCTCTCTTATCTCTACCAGCATGTTGGGTTGCTGTTGTTTTTTACAGAAAATTTTGTTTTCTGTCAGTTGGTTTTCTATACAAGCTGATTTTTGTATTATAAAGTGGGCTAATCGTAAGAAAGCTTGGTTTCGCAAATCCATCACAAGAGTATACAGTCAAAAGTTAGACAACTTCAACTTTATTATGTAAATAATTATGACATTTTAAAAGAATTTGTTCTCTCACAACTAATTTTTAAATCAATTTTTGGTACTTGATTCAATTTTTTATGCAAGGGCAATATCTTTCATGCGAATTTTATACTTGCAATAAAATTAAAATATTTTTAGTCAATGTGATAGTCTTTTAGATGTGAAGTCTTTTAGTTAGTATAAATACATTGCTTTGCTCAGTTTGCTTACATAATAAAATTATGTGCAAATTTTTATATCAAATTTTTTGTTGCTATTAAAGATACTGCAGATTGTGATATCAGTTAATTTAAACACATAATCTGATAAAACTGTATCATCTATTAAGTTGATAAGATAAGCTGTGATAAGAGCTTTTCAGAAAGATGGAACTTCTGAGCTTGCTTGCACTAGTATGAATTCCGCCTTGAGACAAATTGAAAGGTTTTAGGTGTATTTAACAAATTTATTCTTAAGAATTTGTTCTGAATGCTTTGGAGAATCATATTTTACCATCAGTTTATACTATGATTTCCTGTCATAGATAAAAGTATGCTTGTGCCTTTGTAACAGGTAGATTCAGGGTAAACTATAATCATTGTTTTACCATTTCCCATAGACGTTGGTGAAGTGATTGCCGTCACTGTTTAAACATCTGCTTTGAGTTACTTTTGGATCTCAGGTGAAATAAACAAGCGGACAATCAGGGGCAAAAATAACGAAGTATACAATTAGATAGTAACATAGAGAATATTTTAGGGTGCAGACTGTTTAGTTGTAAAGATTTGTCTTTGTTAATAATTTTAAAGTGTGACCTAGTATATGAAAACACTGAAACTACAAACTTAATATTTGAGTGTCTGATCACAACCTTCTATATTTTAACATGATAACATTAACAGCCGGAAGAAAATAGTAGTAACAGTAATAATCACAAGCATTTAATACTAATTACAAAAGTACCATAATCTCTAAGCTGTGAACAAGTTATGAATAGAGCCTCATAAATGGAATTGGTAGTTTGTGCTGTGAGAAATGAGCTAATCACTGCTGAGAATTAAAATGTGCTGTAAAATTGGAGTGTGGTGGTAAAACAAGAACTTCTTGGTAGATTATAGTAGGTTTTTAGTAGATAATATCTGGTGAAATGCAACTGTATAGTTTTATTGCTCATTTCAAGCCCAATAAGGAGGCTGCTATAAAATATAAACAAGTACATGTTTGTTTTATACAATGAATAATCTATCATACTCAAGTGCTGAATAGCTGCTCTGATACAACACACACTCGATAGCTAATATTGTAACAACACACAACACTCACTTTCATGGCCTGTTTAAAAGTAAACTGATGACAGAAACCGTTACGACATTAGTAATAATAATAATAATATGGCAGGTAACATTACGGTTTAGTGATTGAACAATGTTTTTTGTGTACTTTCAAACTCATACTGGTTTTTATCGAATTTTTTAATTTGTAAAAATAGACAGAGATCTTTGGGAAAGTTTGACTAGAAACAGTTGCAATATTTTATAATCATATTAAAACGCACATTTTCTACCTTGACTATCTATGAGCATGAATGCAGAGCATGTGTTTATAAGATAGAATTTTCAAGCATTAAAACTGACGCAACTTCTAAGCCTATTGTTTAAAACTTGTGTTTTGAACAAGCAGTTTGAGAATAGCTAATTTTACGAACACGACGACTTTGATGAATTCAAGTTTTTCAATGTTCCTGTTTGTGTAAAAAAATATTTTACTAGCTCACAAGCTGGTTGGTATAATTCTATAACCTCCACTTGAAAGTTAATGCTGGGCGTTTAAAACATGGCAACCTTTTTCGAACTCTGTGAAATCTATTTCGACTTTGCATTGTAATTATCTGCCATTTTGGACAATCAAAGCCTTCAGTTTGACGTCTAGAGGATGGAAAATGTGTATTTGAATATATTGCAATCATACATTGCTTATTCTTATTGCCATCACATATTATATGTCAGTGTTTTGCCAAACAAGCGACCTTTTTGTGTCACAGAGCTTCCATCATAATTATTTTCTGCTTTCCAAACTGTTTTTCGTTTTGATTTTCAACGTTCAAAATCTTTGGAGAACAAAAATATATCATTATAATATATGAAGAAATTAAGGTGGTTTTAAAATGCGGTCAGTTAACATTTAAGGTTTTGTTGAAGGTCGTTTTACAATCATGAAGCACTTTTGCTGTGTAGAATTAACCAATCAAAAAGGAAGTTTAAAGCAATAAGACAACGAGTTAGCTGTATTTTTGATGCTCTCCATCTGGCATTCTCATTGTTACAGCAATGCTGAATCCATTATCACATGAAACATCTGGTTTCCGTTTAATGAACACATCTTCTAAACCTTTTACCACCATAAGCCAATGAATTATATGGCAATGCCTGTCTTTCCTACTTGCTCAGACATTTCCTATCAAACAGAATAAAGAATATCAAGCTAACATCAGATAATTATAACTTTAGTGTCAATAAAGGTAATGGATGTTTGAGATAAGATAACAATTTCCTTTCTCACATCGAATCAAATTCTTAAAATAATATCCTATTAAAATCTTTGTCTATATGTCAGTGTGTAGTTATTTAAAACAAAATATGATAAAAAACATTTTAAAAAAACCAGGTGATGTACAAATAATATCTCTTTGGGATTTTTCATGACGAAACTGTTACCAGAGGAAATGCACTTTTTTAGCATTCAATTATTTTAACATTAGGTACTCATATAGTCATTTTTTTCATTAATTATGGATTATTAATCAAATAAATAAAAGCCAAATTTTAATAGTTTACCAAGTATGTTTTTAAACCCTATGATTCACTTCCACTGAAAATTCACAAACTGTCCTGAGAATCACAGTTTATAATACTGTAAGTTTGTTGCCAATTAATTCATATATATTCCCAACCAAGGTTGAGTTTGGTTGTTAAAGTTGTCTTATCTTGTAACATCTGTAACATGGGAATACAATAGTTGTGTTTATCCAAAACTTGTGAAAGCGAATACAAAATATGTCTAAAGATTTTAGTATTTTTGCTAAGCCAATCATAAGTACTGAACGTGTCAGTACTTACCTGCAACTGTCTACAGAGCTTCAGTTCTCTAGACCTAGTTTACAGTATTAATATACTTCATTGATATATTATAGTACAGGGTATCTGCTCAGAGCGCAACTTACTATTGCATCTTCACACGTCCTCTGGTATTGAATGATCTGCACCACATTATTTTGGTATGTTCAATTCCTTTTTATGACAGTCTGGCATGTGAACCAACTAAATTGTTTTTATTGAGATATAGTCAGTAAGTCTATTTTACTTTCTAAAGATGGTTGAATGTACCTTAATAGAAATATAATCAAGTCAGACCATAAGAGTAATAAAAAAAAAATTAGTAATAAAAATGCTTTAAGCTGTAATAATATTCATAACTCGTCTTACCATGCTTGCTGTAGAAGTGAAACTGGCTGAAAAAAAATGTCAGAGCTGCAAAATAAATTTGGCATTTTTATGGCACGGTTGATGTAAAATCTCATGCTGATTGAGTTTGGATCAAAATATTTTTGAAGATGGTGATGTTCATAAGCTATAATGATTTAGATGCCCCTTTGTCGACTATTAGGTTTTACTGAATATGTAAATTATGTCCTGGTAAAAGACTCATTTAGGAGCAAATGAGTCAAGTTTGTATCTGCTCTAAGTTCAAGGTCAATTATATCTACAGATCGAACCACTAGCAAGGAAGAGGGTAAAGTAGTTGATGGTTTTTCAAATGCAACACTCACTTGTTTTCTTAGTTTCCCTAACATAAAAAGTAAATTCATATTCCTTGTCTCTAACTATCAAACAACACAAGTTTTGACTGAGCCATTGGTTTGCACTATACTTGCCTTTAGAGACTGAAAATCTGACATTTCTGCTCATGCTGCTACCTTTGCTATCATTATGGTACCTCTGTTATGCATTGCTACCATTTCCATAGCCTCTGTTCCTCTCTTCATATCCACTCATATCTTACTTCCTATAGCAACTGTCTTATTCATCACTTGGACTACTACTACTCTGATATCTATTCATGTTGTATTCACTTGACTTCTAAACCTTTTATATTACTGGGGGCTGTTCCTGTTCCTCCCCATATCCATACTAGTATCTCTCACTCTACTAAACCTTCCCATACTGCCTCCTCAACTGTCATATCATAACTGCTGTTTTAGCTTTCTTCTGTCTACTGATGTTTCACACATCTTACTGTGCCCATTGTAGCTATTAATCTGTATTCTGCTATAACTACCATCTTGATACCTGTCCCTGTTATCTCAAGATGCATGACATCACTTCTTCCTTCACAACATTTAATAGCAAGATGATTCATCAGTCACTACAGTTTAAATTGTAGCTCACTCATTCCTTATATCTATCAGGTGTATCTAAGAGCAGTTCTGTCAATACTATTATATTTATTTGAACTGCCTCTTGAAGAACGCTGACTCCCGAAGTCATATTCTTTATTGCTGCTTCCTTTAAAGTAGTTCCCATCACTTTTTTCACTGTAACCCTGGCTACCTCAGTCATTTAGTTTATTATTTCTGTTGATTATCTCACATGATCAGCTTAGCAAAACTCAGACTATGGTTAAACAAATGACTTTTAAATGGTAACTAAAAGTAGCAGTTTTTAAGCAATTATAACTTAAAACTGACGCATCTTATAAGCCTATTGTTTAAAACATCTGTTTCGTACAAACAATTTGACAATAGCTAATTCTACGAATTCTACTAACATTTGAATCTTTTTAGACTTCAATTTAATGGACACATCTTCTAAACCTTTTACCACAACAAGCCAATGAATTATATGGCAATGTTTGTCTTACCTATTTGCACAGACGTTGTCTATAAGTATCAAACAGAATAAAAAATATCAAGCTAAAATCAGATAATTATAACTTTAGTGTCAATAAAGGTAACGAATGTTTGAGATAAGATAACAATTTTCATTCTCACATCAAGTCAAATTTGTAGAATAATATCCTATTAAAATATTTGTCTATATGTCAGGGTGTAGTTGTTTTTAAAAATAACGATTTCTCTATTCTTGCTTTGAAATCAAGTTTGTAAAATATCAACTGTATGCTAATTACTCTTATGAAATAGTTACATGTGTAGTTTACATATGTTAGTGTACAGTTATTTTGACAAAATATATTATAGTCCGATTTTGGAAAATAGAAAGTGATGTACAATTAGTTTTTTATTTAATTTTTTGTGACAAAGCTTTATTTAAGATAAATTCACTTTGCATTAAAATATTTTCACTTTAAATACTCAGATAAGCATCCTCTAAGTTAATTACGGATTTTTAATCAAATATTTAAGTCAAGTTTTTGTATTTTACCATTTATGTTTTTAAACCCTATGATTTACTTCCACTGAAAATTCACAAACCGTACTGAGAATCACTGTTAATAATAGATGTAAATTTGTTGCTTATTAATTCATGTATATTCCCAACCAAAGTTGAGTTTGCTTTTTAGTGTTTTCTTCTGTTGCTTTATATGCACTCATAAATTATAATGATTATGATATATATTTCCAACAAAATAGTTGGTCCAACCTCGTCTGTAACACGTTTGTACAAGAGTTGTGTCCAGAACTTGGACAAGTTGAGGCAAATAAGTCTAAAGAACAAGATTTTAGTCTTTTTGCTAAGCCAATCATAAACAAGTACTAAACACTAAGGGTCAGCACCTACCTACCACTGTCTACATAGCTTCAGTTCTCTAGACCTAGTTTATAGTATTAATATACTTCTTCGATATATTATAGTACAGAGTATCTGCTCAGAGCACAACTTACTATTGTGGCTTCACACGTCCTCTGGTATTGGATGACCTGTACCACATCATTGTTGTGAGTTCAACTCCTTCTATAACAGTCTGGCATGTTACCAAGTTGAATGGTTTTCATTAAGATATAGTCAGTAAATGTATTTTACTTTTTAACGATGGTTGAACATCTCTTAATGGAAATATAATCAACTCAGACAATATGCCTTATGAATAGGCATTATTTTATATATTTGTATCGATAGACCAAACCATTCACAGATTAATATAAATTGTACAATCATTCTACTGAGACTTATCATTTTATTTTTATTAGTAATAATAATGCCTTGAGCTGTAATAATATTAATAACCTGGCGGACTCGGACGTGCTTGTGGTAGAAGTGAAACTGGCTGAAAAAAGGTCTAAGCTCATCCTGCAAAACATTTCGGACATTTTTATGGCCAATGAAACCAATTTATGCTGGTTAACTGTATATCGGAATACATTTGAAGGTTTACAACTTTAAATAAATTTTAAAGGTTGACTTGCAACAAAATTCACATTACAGTTATTTGGTATCAAAAGATTCATCGTGTCCTACTCTGTTGTGTTGTAGGTGAAAATATGTGAAAATGTGATTACAAGCTCTTAAAAGCTCAAAAACCAACAGTTATTCGTCGCCATCACAAAAATGCCGTAGGTTGGAATCAATTTATCTTTCTGATGTACTCAAACAATTTGGTTACTGTTTTGACACATGATACATGTCACATGTCTATCTCACTGTCAATTTATTAAGAGTTTATCTTTATAAACTATAAAGCTGTAGAGAAAGAATTTAGTACTAGTTAATATGTTGATGTTAAGCTTGTGTTATCCATAGAGAATGCCTCTCAGAGTTAACAATTACCTCTATTGCAGCTGTATCCATAGTTCCAACCACATGGCTCTTATCAGAGACTCATTGACTGCTGTAAACCCACTCAATTTACTTTGGAGCATTTGGTTGTCTTCAGAGAAGGATTGTTGATATCAACTCAATGAGATCGAATTCTCTAACCGTCACTGGTAAGTAAAAACATGTGGTGATTTAGTACAAGGTCTTTAATGAAGCTATAACTCATACTTTCTCAAACTGAATTTAATTTAGAGCATTGTACAGGAGCTAGTTTTCATCTAGTTGAAGGTCCTGAACCTAGTTTTACTTTTACATAATTTGCTCAGGCTAACAATAGTCTAACACTAGTTTTTGCTACGAGATATATTCTATTGTTACTTCCTTAAGCAAATTTGTGTTTAGTGTTAGTATTGTAAGGTTCTATCATATCTGATCTATTGTAAGGTTCCCAAGCATGTTCTAATCATGTACTCTGTGAGAAACTTTAAAATCTACTGAGAAAGCATTATTAATCAGATGGTTAGTAATATATCAGTGTAGGTACTGAAACGTCTCTCTCAAGGAGAGATGACTGTGTGTGGCTAACAGAAAGTTTCAGAGATTAAACTAGTGCGTTGTGGGTGCTAATGTGTCTTGAGTGTGTATTATGTTAGTAATAGTCACTCTAATAGAGCTCTTTTCTTACAGACCTGGTACTGTCAGCAATATCCTGTCCAGTAGAGTTACTCAAGTGTAAAGTATAGATGCTAGACATGACTACTGGGTATGTATAGCTCTATGAATCTTTTCGCTTTTGTTGCTTGTAGAATAATTAGTTACCATATTATATTGAAATGGTGATTTTAATAAAACAAGTTAAAATCTAACATATAATTTATCGATTAAAATTTTTTTGTAGAATCATATTTCGTAGTGAAACTACTAAACGTCCAATTCAATGAATTCGTTTCTTTTTGTATAATAAATCTGCAGCCTAACAGACAGTAAGTTCATCTTTCTTTTTATCACAAACCCCTCAGTTTCCATAAACCTGCCATTACTTTCTTGTTGAATTACTGGGTAAAATAGTTGATGGTTTCTCGAATGCAACACTCACTTGATTTCTCACACTCACTTAATTATTTTCATCAGTTCATAGAGTACAACACTATTCATAAAGTGAAATTTTCAACACAACCCTTCCTGAAGACCTCAAGCTATACCATACATATTCACTAAAATGTAGCAAACTGGTTGTCAGATTGGGATTGTTTTACCTTTGTCTTGGCACCTACAATGTCAGCATATTTTTTACCATCTGTCGTACTAATAGTGAAACTAGGTACAACTATCACCTGATGCTTGCAGGTTATCAGTGAGCATATGGAATGTTAGACTGACTAGTTATAGATCTAACTAGACTCAACTCATAAGCTGTGATTAGGGATGCGCTTATGGAGAACCACAGGCTATGGTAGGTGTGTATTTTTCTAGAATCAGAGACTGCACTTAATTGCTCTGTCACAGACTTAATAAGTTCAACACATGATGAACTACAGCTGCAGATGTCTTTTACAGTAAGATTAGTGGCTATAGACATATAGTACATTAGGATCTATTGTTGTAAATATCTACAAAATAATTTATGGTTATCAATATTCAGTACTTTAGGACTTCTGGATATAAATGCCTAGTAATATTAGATCAAAGGCTATAGACATGTGGTACAGAATGATCTATGGCTATTATAAACTATGACAGCAGGATAAATTAGCTACTGTCATTAACATCATGTGATCCCTCTTCCCAATAGCTGATCATAAAAAAATATGAAGTTGTCTTGTCTATCAGTTTTTCCTTGACACTTCACCATAGCTTTTTCTTAATTTAATCGATGTCTTCTGTGTATTCCTGACCATCAGCATAACAACAGTAACACTTACAAAAATTGTGTTTCAATGCTGACAGCAAAATGGCCAAGTTTTTAGTGGCTTTCACTTGTCCACCATTTTTAATATGTTTTGATATAGTTTGGTTTTAGCACAAGCGAGTCGATCTTTTAGATAGGATTTAGTTTTGGAGTTGTATCGGTATAATTGGTTGAGTTAATCTTTCTTGGAGCAGTGTCTGTCTATAGTCATATTTTGATTAGTCTTATAATTAGAGCTGCACAACGATTGTAAAAATTGATCGCGATTAATAACTGGTCTGAACCAGTTAATCTTCGATAAATCTTAGAACTAATCTAGCAAAAACCTGCATATTCAAAAACAAATAATACAGCTACATATAGATTGATTATAGTTTAAACAATTGTTAGCAGTAGTGTACATAAGTGCAATGTACAAGTACAATGTACATAAGTTAAAATGGAATAATTATTATGAGTATGAAATCTGTCTATGAAAATCTATAATTAAGTCAACCAAGAGTTGAGGCAGCACAGTTTATTCACATTATCCGAATAAAGAGATGCCCTCTTCCTACATACATTATTGCCAGCTTTAAAGAATAGCCGCTCACAGGGCACAGCAGTGCCGGTAGTCAGTAGTATTAGTTATTGTCTGCAACAGCTGGTGATGATTTCTGCGCGGTAAGATGAGAACTAGTTAAAATATATCTTAATGATGATGTGCTGTGGTGGTAAGCAAATTCTTTCTGGCATATACTGCCCTTCGCTTTTTTGTTTACGCTTCCAACAACTTACTGAAATGCGCTACCTACGGTGGAAGATATATTTCTGCTTTCATGCTCCAATAAAGTGGCAATCTTATATTACTAATATTCTGAAGCTGAAATATGATTGTGATTTTTTTGAAAAATGAAAATACATGAATAATTTACTTAAGGAAGTTTTTAAAAATAAACAAAAATAAACTGTAAGATATTAAATAATACTGAAATCTATTTTGTTGCTATTACCTAGAAACATGTTCAAACAACTAACGGCATGGCCGCTTACAACTAGATCGGCACGCGCTTGTGCATTGTATAAACAAGTTTAATGTTAGGGACTCACTGCGTTTTCATAGTCAAGTGCAAAATAATTGTGGTTTAATTTATTGGTAAGAAAGTGTTGCTTGTCATAATATTTGTTAGTAAATTAAATGGTAGTAGCCTGCTATGTTAGTATAAAGTATAGTACTAAACAGTACAAAGGAAAGGAACCACATCAAGATCATCACCTCGGTTGCATTTTAATTGAAGATTAATTGGCCCAACTCAGTTAATCGTTTATTTGTATTAGTCGTGTTAATCGTTTAATTAACACGATCATTGTGCAGCTCTATTTATAATATAAAGTTCATGTCATGGACTGTGGCATTATGACTATCAAAGTTTACTAATGTAAGCTCTATGGAAACTTATTGCTCTACGATCTAAGGTTATACATGTACGTCTCTAATTCACTAAGATTGGTGGCTTTATGTAGATGTCTAGCTCCAATCATATCATAGCTAATGAGTATCAGCTAATGTAGCATTAGTTTCAGCGAGTAGATGTATTATTTTGTAAGGCTGGCAGGTTACTAATATCAAGTCTGCTGAACTGAATCTAATCATGTACTACATGAGGATTACAGGCTATGTCTATTATGTAGGACTTAACTTGGACGTCTGATTGAATACGTCAGTGATAAACCCCTCAGAGTACAGAGAAGGTTGTAACAATAACTAACCATTAGAATCTGAGGGTGGAAGTAGAAGAATAAAACTACATGTATGATGGTAAATTATTTTTGGAAATAGAAGTGATGCCTACATTTATACTTTACTACATTTATGGTGCTACGCTAGTTAACTCTATGTTTACACGTAGACAGTTTAAGTTGATATTTTTAACTGATGTGAAAAATCTCTATTGCTAGTAGTTGGAAATACAACAGATCTGTTATATTTTCTTCAGATGGTCAACTGATGAGCTGCTATACTCTGTAGCTTGTTGAACTAAAGAACTGTCATGTTGTACCCTACCCTCTTTCCTTCAGTGCTGGTTGAGAAGAATTATCAAGAATATCTCCACTTCCAGGCCAAGTTCTACCCTTGCGCCATCTACAGTTTTATTCAACCTATAGATTCTGAGAAATGTGAAGGCCTTTTTGATCAGGAAGAGTATAAATTCATAAATTGCAAAATAGTGAGACAGCTGGAGGTAGATTTCAAGAGTTCTTCTATCTTTCCTGACTACGGATGAGTTCTACCTAGCTTGTAAACATAACATATTGACCAGTCCTAATAGAAAACCATTCAAATAGTTCATTACCAGTTTTGACTCTAGTGACTGGTCCCACTCACTAGAGCTGAGCACCAGCTCTAGTGAGTGGAATCCCAACAGAGGATCCCACTCACTGTGAGATCTTCTGTTGTGATCTGACATCTTTCTGCAGGATCCCAAAAGCTTTCTGACAGTTCCCACTCCAAGTTATTTTTTAATATTTAAAAGTAGGTATATTACAGACATTTATTTATGTTAACGTCTGCATAAAACCAGAGATAAACCAAACATATCTATGCGTCTGTATCTTTTTATTTTGTCGCTATCTTCTTCGCCCCATAGTTTACAAACTGACTATATTGGATGTTATTAAGATGTATGCAAGGTCAAGGACAAATTTAACATTGCGCAACCAAGTCACCAGAATATAACTGTTGTCATTCGTGTACAGTGATACGGTTGTAAACTAAATGACACCTCATAAATACACTAGTATGCACACATGCTAAACGGATATCCCCATTTGCATAAAATTTAAATGAATATTAGCAATATAGTGGATACGAAAAATGTAACTGATAACAGACCCTTTGTCTTTAAAAAGTGAGTTTTTACTGCAAGAGTAATTGTTTGTTATGTTACCTACACACCGTCTATACAATGTAGATGTTGGTTGACAGAAGGGTAATCATTTTAAAAAGTGATTCGTTGTGATAACTCTCACGACTTGGTTTGTTTATATTAGTGTAAGATAACACGGGTGGGTAAACATAACTTATTGATGATATCGATGGCAATGTAACAAGAGCAGAGTTAATATGATGGTTATGCCGAAGCAGGTTAAGCCAGCCATATCAAGATTCAACTAATCTCTAACTATGGAAATCCAGCAGTTCTTACACAGGGCTAACAAAGGTGATATGAAGCCATGCCTCAATGTTATATAATGTGTGTACATCTTACTCTGGTTATTGTCACTGCTCTTATTATAAAAATACTTTTATAATAGTTTATAGTAATAAAGTGCTCCAAACTGACATAGACTCACATCATCTCTTGTAAGTTTAACTTTATTAATAATAATATTTATATCTTTAGTTAGTTGTAACTAGTTCAGGCCTTTGTATCATTTTAAGCACTGGGTATACATGCTATCACTCTATTTGTATTTACATTGTAGATCAGAACAGGAGAAGGTAGTGTTTGATATCACAGGTTGTCTCCTTCTTTCTATAACCAAAATGAGCACTTTATAGCTAGTTGTTTCGTAGGTAAGTACTGTATGTCACATAGTAGACATATACATGAGTAGATACTGATAGCATTGGCTAAAGTTACATCTGGTTACATCTTAACAAAAGGTTATCTCCGCACTGTGTGGACTCACTTTCGATCTAACTCTTTGATGTCCTGACTGTTGAGTGCATTGCAGTCATAGCTAGTCACATGGTGTCATGATCATACCTGGTCACATGGTATCACAATCATAACTGGCTACATGGTATCACAGTCATAGCTGGTTACGTGGCACCACAATCATAACTGGTCACACGGTATCATGCTCACAGCTGAATACCATCAGCCCTCTACCATGAACATTCAACTAATTGTGAACAGCCAACTGTGTCATAGTTACTATGGTAAAACTAGTTGACATGTTGTTATAGGATTGAGACATTGAGATCAACCTGGGTGGTATTAAGTAAGTTAGTAAGGAAGTAGTTGCTAGTTCTGTCAAAATGCCAACTTACTGGCATACTTCAGACTACTAACTATTTATATGACAAACTCTTTTTTCAATTTATATATATATATCTCCAAGTCCGTGTGTCGTCGTCGGAAATCCGGCTATAGATCTTAAAATCTCAGGATAAATATTCCGTACCGAAGGGGATTCGATCTTGGACCGGGCCATTCACCAGTCTGACGCCTTGCCCACAAAACTACGGAAGTCGAATTGCTAGCCTGCCAATATAATTCATTATATCAGAACAAAACCTAACTGGTTTGCGTGTGATGCGGGTCATAGCATAACGTCACGAGAAGCTGTTCGTTCACATTATTAAACTGGTTAATAGCAAAACTCTCACTACTTCTCATTGTGTATAAGACAAAAAACATTTTTCATGATATTTAGTTTGAAAGTTAGAATGGCAAATGTTGTTATATGTTAAATACAAATGAGTTTCCTGTCCAAATACTCTTCTATTACACGGGCAACACCGGGTGGCACAGCTAGTAATTCTATATGGTAGTCTTACGGTAGTTTCTGGGGTTGGATAGATTAATCTTGTTGTCAGACTTAGATAACTAATATTTATACTATAATCTTTTATGATGTTGTAGCATGGCTACCTACCCTCTAAACGGACAAATTATTTCATACATACATGTAGATCCACTGTTTCGCAACTAGTACTTTGTTGTCGTATCGTTCAAATGCTACAGAATATTTATTTTCCCTTGAAGGTAGAACAGATCTGTACCGATGTTTTTAAAACGACTGCATCTCTTCAGCTTGCCCTTAAACTGTGCACAGACAATATATGATAAAGATGGCTGCCAAGGTCTGAACTGAGAGATGCTGCCAACTCTACTGTATTTCTCTCCTTGTTTGGTGATTACATCTTTACAAATGAGTACCTGCATCAATGGAGCTGGTCACACCACCAGGTATGTAGAGCTTAGTTTCATAGACCTATTTACAAGACATCGCTTACGCATGCGTTATGTTGTTCTACTTTCTGTGCTCTGCGTACACATTCTGTTTGGTATGAACTAAAAGAATAACTTGAACGTTTTTTAATTTGGTTTAATTAATTCATACTACTTAAAAAGTTCCCATATTTAACAGACGTCTGAATATACAGGGAGTCCCTGTTTAACAAGGTACTCAGTTAATAACAACTTAGAGTAACTACAGACTTAAAAACAGATCTAATATTAACTTAAAACAAACTCCTTTGTTATTATAACAATACTGTTGCAGCTGTAATTACTGTAGTTACTGTAATTATGGTGATGTTGTGGTCGTACAGTTGTGAGAGTTACTGCATGCTGTCACATATGTATGAGTTAGCTAAGGCAACCCAGACACCATCTTCCCATCTCTCACTCAGTTATCTTCCCCTGTTAGTCAGTCGAGTTTATTTCTATGATTATATCTGTGCAGAGTGGTCAATGGCAGTTCAATACTTTTATTGTCCCTCAAAACATCAGAGAAAATAAAAAGTATTGTTTTTTATTATTCAATAAATACATGACATATATAAATAAGTATATAATTAAAGAAGAAATAGAAAGTATAAAATACTGTACATACAATAGATGAATGTTTTGTTGAATGTTAGGGAATCGGCTAGACCCATAATTTTTTAATACTATTGCCTATCCTAATTTTTAATAGGTTTATCTAACATATTAAATAAGATAGTTTATTATACTATCAAAGCAGTAAACAAAAATTCAACATATAAAACAAGAAAAAGGTAAAAGATACCATAATGCCAAATGATGAGATGGTCTAACCTATTTAAACCATAACTGCCCTCATCCTGAGTAGTTTTTCAAATAGCAAACCAACTATGCTGATCACTATGGTCACACTATTTTTCATAATTTTTGCCTCAATAAAAAAATTCCAAACAATTTTGAGATTAATTTGCATTTTGTCCCTAAAACGATGTCATTTAGAACGCGTTGCTATTTAGCGGATATCGTTAATTTAGTGGCGTAACCTAGCTTACAATTGGCCAACTAACAACGCTAGCTTATGATAAAATCGTGGTTTTTGAGCTTTATTTTCTTGGCATGCAGCCCATAAAACATCCAGTAACAATCTACAAGCAGTGTTGAATATCCTATCTACCTTTTAGGAAAGACTGAGATTATAATACAGGCTGGAATTGAAAAAGAATAGGTTTTAAGACAACCGTTTCGGTAAAGTCATTTCACTGCATTCTCCTATCTGCCGTGTCATGGGTCAACCGTCTTTCAAATAGTCCTGGAACACAATTATATCTTGGTAAAGTTTCCATTGAAAGCAGACCTGTGTCTTACGTGATCTGCTGCTTATGCAACCTACAGTTATGCAACCGCACCAAGCAGTATTAAAGTTTAGCGTGAAAGCAAGTTCCGCTCAACTTGCTACAACCCGCGAACACATTCCTTTCTCATCCCTACGCTGCGAGTACTCGGTTGAGAAAATAATAAATAATGCTCCTTCATTGAGAATACATCGTGCATCATCCTAATTGTTGATTACGAGTGGTATATAGTCAACTTTGAGTGATATATTGTTGATTTATAGTGGCATTTTGTTGATTGAGGGGTGTATTGTTGACTTCGAGTGGTATATTGTCAACTTATTATAGTGGTGCATTCTGTATTGTCAACTTGAGATAGGTGTTTTGCTGACTTGTAGTAGTATATTGTTAAATTGAGAGTGGTTTATTGTGGAATTTGAGTAGTATATTGCCAATTGAAGATTGGGGTATCATGAACTTGAGTAGTATATAGTTGAGTAGTATATTTTGTACTCATCCCTCTACCAGCCTGAGGTAAGTAGTAGTATACTGAAGTCTTATTGTAAATTGATGAAACAACAACCATCCGCTTATAAAACTCCTATTTGGCTTGCATTTATTATTTTATTACAAAATATTTGTGTTAGTATCTAGGTATCATTGATGAAAAAAGGCAATTTTACCACTGTTTCCAGAATAAGATGAGCAGAAGATGCGCAGCTGCCAACTGTGAAGCTACAGACCATCTGAAGGTGTGGCCTGTGAGTTCTTCTCTTCAAATTCGATGGATTCACTTTGTCTCGACCAAAGTTAAGAATTTCAAATGGACTAGTAACAGTCGTCTGTGCTTTAGGCATTTCTCTACAGACTCATTCACCAATTATAATCAATGTCTTACGATGCCTTGTGTCAAATGAGTATATTATAATGAATGATAAAATGTTATCAGAGATAAAAGTTATGTTTTCTCTGTACTAAAGATCTTACACTACATCAGAACCAAGAGTTGCATATCTTTGTTCAAATGTATAAGTGTTTTTTTATTCCTCACTGTATAATATTATCATAGTAATTAAACCAATTTAACCGCGCTGGGACTAGGTAGCTAGCAAACCCAAACTGATCGCAATCGGAAGAATCCAGCTGACTAAGCCAGAGCCAAATCTTATCTGTAGAATTATCATGAATAAAAACCAAATAAAAGATCCATGAGTAAATAGAGTCTAGCTGCATCGATAGCAATATTGTCAAGTCAGTAGCCTACATTAATTAACATGGTCTACATTTCTGTGGTTGTTCATCATCGCATCATATATATATATATATATATATAGACAGACTGCTTACAAAATTTAAATGAAATACAATCTTTTCAAAATATTTTAGGCTCACATTCAAAGATGATGCTGTACCAACCATTCAACTTGCATCTGGCGCATCAGTACCATCACCAAGAAAGCAACAACCTAGATTGCCTACTAAAAGAGAGAGCAGATTAGAGAAGAGGAGAGCACTTGCTCCCGAGTAGGTCACCTCAACCTGAGTTCAGAAGTATAACAACTGTCTATCTCTGCTGTGTTAATGTTGTTACGTTTTATTGCATGATTATTTTATCCCTCATACCCTTTTATAATTATAGACAGGGATCATGGTACAATGAACCCAGATACTTGGTAGATCACAAGCAACTTCTAGAGGCACTCAAGTACTGTAGGAAGTGTGCGTGCTATACCAACGTGGAGTCTACATACAGAGATGGGGGATACATCAAAATGACAGCTGTTTGTGATAGCTGCAGACACGTGAGAACATTGGAATCTAGCACCAGTGGACGTGCTGTCATAAACATTTTGATAAGTGCGATGATCTTGTTTACTGGGTGCTTGCCAACCAAGTTTATCCGTACACTCTCGATGCTTAGTAGCATGGCTCCCTCTATTCAATTTTTTTTTCAGACACCAACAACACTACCTTTATGGAGTAAGTCTTTAATCTACCGTAATGTTTATGTATGACATTTAGCGCTGTTTGCTGTTGATAATTTTACTTCAGTCAACCAGAAATAGGTTGACAAAATGAAACGCAAGTATGTCGAATGTCATTCACATCATATCATGGTACAATTGAGTCCTGAATGTATTCACCAATGTTCAAAACTCAAATGAATATATACAGCAATTACTAGCTTGGTTTCTATCTAAACTCTACGCCTTTTATGTAACAATCTTGTATGTTTCATGTAATACTAAGTTTTTTCTACACAGGTCATCAGAAATCTCTACAGCCATAACATGACGGCAGTACAACAGGCCCTAGATGCAGAACATATAGATTTCAGCAGAGATGGAAGATTTGACACCCCAGGACATAGTGCCCTATACAGCACCTACACACTAATGGATGTAAAATTCTCTCTTATAGTGGCATCTCAGTTGGTGAAGGTGAGAACTGTCTCCAGTGAACATTATTATTTTTACTAGATTTGATAAATTGATTAGTTATCTGCTTAAACGTTTAACAACATATTCAGTGTTTCAATACCTATTGTGTTTATGTTTTATAAGAAAGACAGCGCCCGATAGTCAAACCAAATTGAACATTCTTACATATACAGGTCACTGAGACAACTTCATCACAGGCAATGGAGAAGGAGGGATTGATCAGATGCCGTCGAGAAGTGGAAGATGCTGGTGTTTGTATAGGCAGCCTAACAACTGACCAGCATATCATGATTGCTCCTTACATGAGGAAAGAATGGACAGAGCTTACCCACTATTTCGATCTATGGCATATTGCGAAGAGTGAGTGTTTAATTTAAAAGTTTGATTCTACAAGCACAATATCTGATATTTCTCTGAGATAGATAGAGTAGGTTCAGATTGCGCCAAACTGGTTATTTATAGCGTGTTAAGGCTGGTGGCAAAAGTGTTATCCAACCTTTTGGAATTCTGTGGTTTATGCACCAAGGTTTGCTTATTGCCACATGGTACCAGTTAATTGGATATACATGTAATAAAATAAGCACCATGCTTAAGTTATTACAGTTGTTTCACTTTTATTAGATCTAAAGAAAAAGCTCTGTGAGTTTGCTAGCGTTGCAGCTAACAGAGTTGTTGGTCACTGGTCGGAGACGATAATACGCCACCTCTATCACGTTGTGGTAAACACAGAGCCTGGAAGTCAGCTTAGAATCGAATGATGAAAATCAGTCACCAACCACATGCGCACCATTCATGTTCACAGAGATAACACTAAATTCCATCATTGTGTTCATGGGACAGACACCTTATTGCCAGAACCAGATAGTGAAGGTTATCTTTGTGATCGCCGCTGGATTGATAGATGTAAGTAACATGGCTTTAATATTATGTATGGGTGACTGATGTTATACTATTTTATTTCTATATCATCTGGCCAAGTAAATATTAATCGATTACTTATTGCTATATATATATATATAAGTATATATATATATAAGTATATATATATATAAGTATATATATATATAAATATATTTATATATGCGTTCATGTTACCATCACTGGCAAGGTATAGGTCAACTTAGGCCAAATGTAGAATTGAAGCCTTGGCATTGCAATAATTAAATAATTTCTTGTTTTGTAGATAGCCTAACGGCAGTAAAACTAAGACCGATTCTTGAAAGAAAGGGCCTGATTGATGCCGTATCTAAGGCTGGTAGACTAGCTACTACCGAGCTAGAATCTTTCCATGCCGAGATCAACAGGAATGCCCCAAAGATGGAAGGCTTCAGCAATAGTGGAATGCTATCATGGTTTGTACTAAAGTTGTGATCAATTCTCCAATAAGTCGGTCAAAACTTCAGTCAGTGGGCCTCGGAGGCTGTTTATATACTATGATGAGTTTGTTGTCACCACTCAATAGACCGATAGAACAGACAGATGAGTACACCAAATCTATAAGCTCTAACCAATGGTAATGTTTGACACACAAACATTACTGTTTTGGCATGTCTCAGTCGATCCTTTTCGTGATTTGCAACTTTTGCAAATGGCGACTTGTTAAAAAATGAGATCTTGTTTTGGTTATAGAGTACAACCGTTATGCTACATAACGAAAGCTGTAACAAAGATGTCAAGCTTAAGAGGGATGGAATGCCTCTGGTTGTCGTTCAGAGGAGTAAGGCGACCAAGCAAGTACTAACTGCTGTTCATCGGAGACAAGATGCTACATGTAGTAAGTAATGTTGGCAGACTTGCCACTGATAAAAAACTTTTCGTACCAAATAAACTAGGTATTTTTTTCTATGCTCTCGTAGGTTTCTCAAAGCTGCTTTAGTGATCACAACACGATTGCTTTCACAGTGGTTTTATACAAACCCAGTCAATGTATCAACCATATTGCTATGCTCTTTCATAATTATTGTTCTAATTTTGTAGATTACATTGATGACCTCTTCAAGGAGCTGGAAAAGCATCTCATTTCAGGATCAAAACCAGTGTATGTTGATGTGGAGCCGCCAACCCTAGCATCAACAGGTCTTTCATACAGCTTGAAAGAGATTAAAGCAAAACATCTACCGAGGATGGTTGCCACCAAGCCCCATTTTTACAGGAAAGTTGAAGGCGAGGTAGAAGAAATAGTTAGCAGTAGGAATGGTAGAGGAAGGGAGGGGGGGTAGAAAAAACTCGGATAGAAATCGGCCCATAGTTTTCCTCTAAAGACCCTGTGAACATTAACACCATAACTGTCACATGCAACTTTTATCGTATTTACCAGGTAAATCAGACATGCTGATTCAAATTTTGTACTCAAAATAAAGATTGGTCCGCCAACTTTCAGAGTATTGAAGGCCTTTTTACAGCGTTTTAATATCGGTCTCAAAAACAACATGATCAGCTCAACTAGCTCTGCTCATAGATACATGACGTAACCTAGCTTTTCAGGAATGGAATTTAGCAATGTTTAGACCGATCTAGAATAATAGAGATAGGTGCTTTAAAATCCATTTTTATCTAAATTAAGTCTTAAAAATAATGTATTTTCTGAAAGGTAAATAAGCTTTTAACATTGCATATTTAATGAGTTCAAAAAACCGCGATAACATCGCTAGCTTGTGATAAAATTGCTCTTTTTTCAGCCCATTTAAACATCATGCAACAAGCTACGAGTTGTAACAAGCTAATGTCTTTGAAGGTTAGTTGACCAATCTTTATGTTGAATACAAAGTCGGAATCAGCGTGCCTGATTTCCTTAGAAAATATGATAGAAGTTGTACGTGACAGTTATGGATTAAGGCCGAAACTTATGGTGACATATGACAATTTTTGAATTTTGGGCAAATTTTCTATATTGCCGATTTATGAAGCACTGTAAGCAGTAGAATGTGCTTTTTCAACATGTATGCGTTTTATTGACAGAAACTAAGACAAAACTCTACAATAAGCTTTTTATGGACACCCTGTAATAATACAAACCGCAAGAAAACCGCAAAAATGCAACCCTTACGACCTCTTTATTTGCATAATACATAGCTCCTTATCGTTTTGCAAAGCTCCCACACACGCTCTACTTTTATATTTTGATCTACAGTGAAGTCCTATTCAGCCATTGCGTTTGGGAAGAAGAAAAGAAGACGAGTCTTTCCATCTAAAAAGACCTATGGCTAGGTTAGCATTATCGTTTTGCTATTTTTTATTAGTAATTTTTTTGATTCAATTTTTAGTTAATATGACTAGTTTTAATTCGGTACTAGAAATCTTTTCAGCTACTATCCATTTCATTAGGCTAACCAAACAATTCAAATAGTTGGTTATGTATCGACGATACCGAGTTGATGTTATGCTATTCGATACAAAACATTAACGTTGAAGGTTTCCTATTAGGCCTTTCTATCAGTGGTAAAGTTAGCTGTGGTGCTTCAGTATGCTGTATACATCGCATAATATGAACCCAAGATAAATATGAAGTCTCAGCAAAAAATAATTATCTGCAACTAATAACTTCTAAGCATAAATTATTTTTTATTTGTAGAAAGTTGATGCGATCACACCACCGCCGAGTACATCTCTTCTCTCATCAGCACCATCTACATCTTATGCTCCAGTTTGCGCTGATCCAGATTCTGCCGCTGCTTCAGATTCTGCTGCTGCCACTTCAGTTTCTGCTGCCACTTCAGTTTCTGCTGCCGCTCCAGTTTCTGCGTCCAATTGCAAGCTGGAGACTTTCAAGAAGTATCCTGCTGGCTCGCCAATTTCTGCTGGTGCTGACACTACTTCTGGTGATACCGCTGCAAGCACTGTCAGGGCAAGCAGCTTTAGGGTAGTGAGCATTGAATTCTTATATAGCTTAGTTTCTCATATAATGTGTTTCGTCTGTTGTAGTACTAATGTAGGGTTAGTTGAGACTGATAGAGTATATGGTATGTCTAGTTTATTTGAAGTAGTTTGTAATGATTGTAAGACCATAGTTATGTCGCAGCACACATCCTCGAGTGTGGTAAATGGTAAGGCTTATGATATAAACGATAGGTTTGTTTGTTCTTGTAAGAGTAACGGGGTAGGTTATGAACATTCAAGTAGCTTTATTTCGGATTTAAATTTACTACTGCCTATTACGAGTGCTTCATACTTTGCTAAGTTAGGCATCTACTGCATGTTCTACAGTTTTAGAGGATCGTTTTAGAATCAATAGGAATATTGTAAAGGAAGAGTATCTGAAGCTTGATAGACGTAGTACTGATGTAGATACTGTAGATATAGCTGTAAGTTATGACGGTACATGGCAGAAGCGTGGAAATAGTTCACACAATGGTGTATTTGTTGCTATAGATGTTCTTACTGGATATGTTGTAGACTTTGAAGTGATGTCAAACTACTGCCAGGTATGTGAGAAAGGACCGAAGAAGGATGACAGTGATTACGACGAGTTCTGGAAGAAACACCAAGATGCTTGCGAGAAGAACCATGATGGCTCGAGCGGTGCTATGGAGAGAGAAGCAGCAAAGATTATTTGGCAGAGATCTACAACAGGGCCTTCACGTTATACTGTTTTTCTTTGTGATGGTGACAGTGCAGCGTATGATGCGGTGTGTAGTCTGAATGTGTATGGTAATGTCAGTGTCAAGGAGGAAGAGCACATAAATCATGTTGCTAAACATTTGACGACTCATTTGAAAAAACTCAAGTTTCATATAGTAAATCGGCGACGCCTATTTCCAGGAAAGGCAAGCTTACAGAAACCGTGATGACCTCTTTGCAGTCTTACTATCGCAAAGCCATCAGTCAGAATCCCGGTAACATTGATGGAATGAAAAGAGAAATGTTGGCCGCGCCATATCACATCATGTCTGAAGCCTTGCACCCGCAGCCTATTTATTGCCCTCGTGATAGCTGGTGTTGGTATAATAATCCCAGCAAGTCACTTTCAAAACCTGACTTACCAAATGCAATGTTGACTGTGATCCTGCCTGTGTACGAGAGATTGTCAGACGAGAGATCGTTGGAGCGGTGTGCGAAGTTCGGCACACAGAATGCGAATGAGTGTTTGAATGGGGAAATCTGGCGACGTTACCCGAAGTCCCAGTAGCATGGTAAGCGTGCAGTGACAGTGAGTGTGACGATGGCTGTGATGGTCTTCAATAGTGGTCAGACTGAAGTATTCAGGGTACTGAAGTATTTTGGTTTGCTTGTAGGTGAGAAGTCATTGCTGCATGTAAAAGCCAAAGATGAGCACAGATTGAAGAGAAAGATTGTCAGTAGCAGTCAGAGGAAGTCAAAAGTACGTCGCAGAGTTACTGAGCAGCAAAGACAGCGTCAAAAAGAAGGGGTAACCTATGCGGCCGGAAAGTTTGGTGCTTAATTCAACGGAATGGTGAAGTGCTAATTAGAGTATTATACATAGTAGTATTCAATAGTAGTAGACGGAAGTATTTTTAGAGTGCAAATGTATTTTGGTTTGTTTGTAGGTTAGAATAAATAGTTGCATGCGAGATGAGCAGAGGTTGAAGAGCCGGAGCATCAGTAAAGACAGAATCAGTCAACATCATGGTAAGGTTTACTTCCTCCTGTAGGTCATTGGCTTTTTTCTTTTGAAAGATTTGAGAAAAAGGCGTATTGTCTGTAGCAGTAAGTCAACAGCACGTCGCAGAACTACTGAGCAGCAGAGACAGCAGGATAAAGAGCAGAAGTTGAAGATAGCATTGGTAAGGTTTACTTTCTTTTGCAGTTGGTTGGGAACAATCTCTTGAAAAAGTTGAGATTAGTCCCATTTATCTGCCTAAGCAAGTCAACAATACGTCGCACGACTACTGAGCAACAGAGGCAGCGGCATAAAGTTTTTTTTCAAAGTCATTTTTCTTAAATGTGCTTTTTCTGTGACTCCATATGCTACCGGAGACTATAGAAAGAAGAGATTATGTGATATTGTCATGAGATTTTACTTGTATATTCAGAATTTTGTGTAGAATCAGGTGATAGTAACAGATTTTGGCTAAAATTGGCACCTTCTTTATTATTCCGTAAATTATAGGTCAGTCTTGTCATATCGATCGACATAAATATTTTGGCTTACAATTTTTTTGCAAATTGTTATCAAAGTTCTGTTTTATGGCTGCTAGAAACACATTCTGAGCTTCAATTTGACACCAAGAACAAGCATTTTGGTGTAGCAGCTTATTCACTAAATTGTCAAATGTTAAGCTGTAAAAATATTTGTTTATATTAACCGATAGACATATCTCAAAAACTTCTGCATCAAACATAATGATTTTTGTGTGGTTAATAAGTACCTAGTTTCCAAACAGTGTGAAAGATTTTAGCTCTGTATATCGATTTTCAGAAGAAGAAAAAAGGTTTTCATCCTATGTTCTGTCCGATTCGATAAGTATCCGATTCCATAAGGCACACATATTTAGCCCTTATAAACAATATGCATTACTATCGATGTTATTTTTCGAGAAGTCTAGGAGTGTCTTTTTCTTATTCAATTCTGCATTATTCAATTTTTGATCTTTTAAGGAAAGCTGCTTTTGATATTTGATCTCAAAGCACTGTATTTTTTATATTTCTATAATCCATTTCTCTATTATTTCCATTTCCATATTATTTTCATTTCCATAACACTTCCATACTATTTTCATTTCCATAACACTTCTATATTATCTCTATATTATTTCTATAACAATTTCATATTATTTGCATAATAAAATTTCCATATCCATTTCCATGAAATTATGGAAATATTTGTTTATGGAAAAGTATTTATATAGATAAACACTCGAGCAATAAGCACAATAACCGCAATAAAAACTGAGTAACCATAACAATAATAATCCACTGCATAATACAGAGCTCGATGTTGGAGTCCAATTCTGTCTTCGCAGTGCCTTAGGCAAGCATTACGGGTTTCAGCTCGTTTCTTGTTTGTAAAGCGGTGCAACGCCCGATTTCGGCATTTCTCAGGATTGCTTGAACATTCATAGGCACAGCACCAACTGCCACTTGACTTTTTCTTAGTTTAAACATTAGCAATACATACATACATGTAGTAGAATGAATATCATTACATTACTTCGAATGAAACCAAATATGGGTGTGTTTACTATAGGTGTGTTTTCAGACTAATTAACCTGCTCACTAAAAGTCAGTTTTCAGACTAGTTAACCTGCTCGCTAAAGGTCAGTTTTTAAACTAGTTAACCTGCTTGCTAAAGGTCAGTTTTCGGACTAGTTAACCTGCTCACTAAAGGTCAGTTTTCAGACTAGTTAACCTGCTAGCTATAGGTCAGTTTTCAGACTAGTTAATAGTACTAGTACCTTCCATTGCAATGAATTCTCCAACTGTGGACTATGTCATACCTATTGTACTCGTTGGTTCCGTTGAAAGGAAAGTTACAACTGTGGGTCATGTCATATCTATTGTATTTGTAGCTTCCATAGCAGTGAAAGCTACAGCTGTGGGTCGTGTCATAACCATTGTACGCGTAGCTTCGATTGCAATGAAAGCTACAACCGTAGATCATGTCATACCTATTCTACTTGTAGCTTCCCTTGCATTGAAAGTTACAACTGTGGGTCATGTCATACCTATTGTACTCGTAGTTTCCATTGTAATGAAAACTACAACTGTGGATTATGTCATACCTATTCTACTTGTAGCTTCCATTGCGATGAAAGCTACAACTGTGATGTGTGTTTGAATACCTGTGTGTGTGCGTGTGTGTATGCATGTGCGTCCACGTGTGTGTGTGTGCGCTTGTATGTGTATGCGTTTTGTTCGTGTGTTTGAACATGTATACATGCGTCTATGCAGGTCTGCGCATCTGTCCTCGTGCTATGTGTATGTGTCTTCGCAGTTGTTAGCATGCTTTTGGATATGTGTCTGTCCGTGTCTGCGTGACTGTCTTCGGAATTATCATCTTTTTTCTTCAAACTTTGCTCCAAATATTGCAGGTTTGCCAAGGTTAATTTTGTTGAATCACAACAAGATCTTCAAAGTCTGTCAAGAGGTTACTAAAATCTTCAAGGACGGCTTTTTAACTCAAAATTTGAAGGTACAGTTGGAACTATCAAGCTGTCAATATTTGGGACCTCTCTCAAGCTGCTATTGTGAACTCTCAATAGAACATTGATTGGTAAACGAATCAAATCCGTTGCATTTACTTGTACATACATGTATCCGGTTACATAAGTGTGTTTGTATGTGCATGCATGTTGGTGGGAGTTTGGTGTGTGCAAGCGTGTTTGCGCATGACTGCTATGCGTGACCGTACGTGAGTCTGACTATGTGTGTGTGCAAGTGTGTGTTCGTTTAATCGCCCAAGTGTGTTTCTGTGTGTGTCTCTGCGTGTGAGTTTGTGTATTTCTGTGCACAGCCGTGTCTGTACATTTTTCTATGCTTGTGTATCTGAGTTTGGGTGTGTTTGCGCGCGTGTGTGTTTGTGTGTGTCGCTGTCCGTGTCTGTGTGTATGCCTTTGCACGTTTATGGCAGGTGTCTGTTCCGAGCAAGTATATGAATGTATTTGTCCGTCTCTGTGTCTGCGTGACTATTATTAGAATTACCATCAAAGCTCTGGAAACATTTTTCCAAATGGTGCAATATCACGAGATTTAATATGGGGAACTTTATTCAATCACGCCAAGCTGTTTTAATCTGTCAAAAGGTTACCGTGCACTTTAAAAACAAGTTTTATACGTGCAAGTAAAAGATACATTTAACACTATTTAATGTGTGTTTGAAGACAGACCTGTGTGTGTGCATGCGTGTATGCATGTGTGTCCACGTGTGTGTGTGTGTGTGCGCGCCTGTATGTGTATGAGTTTTGTTTGTATGTGTGAACATGCATGTGTGTGTCTATGCAAGTCTGCGCATCTGTCCTCGTGCTATGCATATGTGTCTTCGCAGTTGTTAGCATTCTTTTGGATGTGTGTCTGTCCGTGTCTGCGTGACCGTCATCAGAATTATCATTATTTTTTTTAAAACTTTGCTCCAAATGTTGCAGGTACGCCAAGGTGAATTTTGTTCATTAACAACAAGAATTTCAAAGTGTGTCAAGAGGTTACTATAATCTTCAAGGACGGCTTCTCACTCGAAAGTTGAAGGTACAGTTGGAACTATCAAACTGTTCCTATTTTGGACCGTTATCAAGCTGTCACAGTGAACTCTCAAAAGAACATTTGGCGATTGATAAAAAAATCAAATCCGTTGAATTTAATGGTACATACATGTATCTGGTTACATAAACGCGTGTGTATGTGCATGCGTGTTGGTGAGAGTTTGGTGTGTGCAAGTGTGTTTGCGCAAGACTGCGTGTGTGTGACTGTATGTGTGTGCGGCTATGCGTGCGTGCAAGTGTGTCTGTTTGATCGCCTGAGTGTGTTTCTGTGTGGGTCTCTGCATGTGAGTTTGTGTATTTCTGTGCACAGCTGTGTCTGTACATCTTTGTATGTTTGTGTATCTGAGTTTGGGTGTGTTTGCACGTGTGTGTGTGTGCGTGCATGCGTGCGTGCGTGCGTGTGTGTGTGTGTGTGTCGCTGTCTGTGTCTGTGTGTATGTCTTTGCGCGTTCATGTCTGTGTCTGTTCTGAGCAAGTATATGAATGTATTTGTCCGTCTCTGTGTCTGCGTGGCTATTATTAGAATTACCATCAATGTTCTGCAAACATCTTTTCAAATGGCGCAATTTCGCGAGGTTTAATGTGGGGAACTTTATTCTATCACGCCAAGCTGTTTTAATCTGTCAAGAGGTTACCGTGCACTTTAAAAACAAGTTTTATACCCGCAAGTAAAAGATACATTTAACACTATTTAATGTGTGTTTGAATACCTGTGTGTGTGTGTGTGTGCGTGCGTGCGTGCGTGCGTGCGTGCGTGCGTGCGTGCGTGCGTGCGTGCGTGCGTGCGTGCGTGCGTGTGTGTGTGTGCGTGCGTGCGTGTGTGTATGCATGTGCGTCCACGTGTGTGTGTGTGTGTGTGTGCGCGCTTGTATGTGTATGCGTTTTGTTTGTATGTGTGAACATGCATGTGTGTGTCTATGCAAGTCTGTGCATCTGTCCTCGTGCTATGTGTATGTGTCTTTGGAGTTGTTAGCATTCTTTTGGATGTGTGTCTGTCCGAGTCTGCGTGACTGTCATCGGAATTATCATTATTTTTCTTCAAACTTTGCTTCAAATGTTGTAGTGTGCAAGTCTAGATTACTTTCATTGATCGCTTACTAGCATCATATTTTGACATATATAACAGCTGCTATAACATATATAACAGCTGCTATAACATATATAACAGCTGCTATACCATATATAACAACTGCTATAACATATATAACGACTGCTATAACATATATAACAACTGCTATAACATATATGACAGCTGCTTTCAGTTTAAAGATGCAACCGTTTAAAGGTCAAGGCCAAGATTACCCATATAGATACTATTCTACCCAGTATCTATACTAGGTAGAATAGCACCCATATAGATACCGGTACAATTCTACCCATATACGTATAGATAGCGGTACTATTCTACCCATATACGTATATACACTGGTAACTATTCTACCCATATACGTATATACACTGGTGCTATTCTACCCATATGAATACTGGTCGAAAGTATTGCTAAAACCTTCATATGCTCATCACTTGATATAATCAGCTGGTTTTTATCATTTCTAATTCTTGTAGAGTCTGACCATCTTCAAGAAGACCTGGCAGAGCTGACAGGAGAGATTTCACTTAAACAAAGAATGATTAAAGAACTCGAAAGGAGCCAGCGACAACTGCAAACAATTTGTCAGTATTACGAGGATGAAATGCTCAACTTGCAGGACCAAATAATGGCTGTTGAACGAGAACGAGACCAGGTCCTAAGCAGCTTAGGTAACTTCCTGTTATAGCTAGTATATGTTAGATCAGCTGGTATAGCTAGTATATGTTAGATCAGCTCTTAATAGTTAATCAGCTAGCTCTTAACAAGTTATAAAGTTCAGTCCATACAGTGCTATGGCTTTGGTGTAATAATCTGTCATTTAGATAGTAATTGGTATGCGTTTGATAATCTTAACGTGTAGCTAGCTTTGCAACCAGCTAATTCGTAACCGGACAGCAGTTACCAGGATAGCAAATACAAATGAAATAAACTGTTATGTGAGTTCTGTTTTCAGGCAGCAAGAAGCAGCAGTCGGAGGAACAGGTGCACAAAGTTAAAATGGAGTTTGAGAAACGGCTGGATACCATGCAACAGGAGCTCAATCAGGTAAATACTGCCAAGAAGGAGCACGCCAAAATGATGAAGAACCAAGTTGTCTACGACTGGCGCATCAGGGACCTCAGTACTGAACTGAATGAGATGAAGAAGATAAAGGTAGGCTTGCTGACCGATACAAAAGCTGTGTTAGTTAATCCTACAAAGAGAGACATCACCACTATATTTATATATGTGTTAGTTAATCCTACACACAGAGATATCACCACTATATTTATATCTGTGTTAGTTAATCCTACACACAGATATCACCACTATATTTATATGTGTTAGTTAATCCTACACAGAGAGATATCACCACTATATTTATATGTGTTAGTTAATCCTACACAAAGAGATAGCACCACTATATTTATATGTGCTAGTTAATCCTACACAGAGAGATATCACCACTATATTTATATATGTGCTAGTTAATCCTACACAGAGAGATATCACCACTATATTTATATGTGCTAGTTAATCCTACACAGAGAGATATCACCACTATATTTATATGTGCTAGTTAATCCTACACAGAGATATCACCACTATATTTATATGTGTTAGTTAATCCTACACAGAGATATCACCACTATATTTATATGTGCTAGTTAATCCTACACAAAGAGATATCACCACTATATTTATTTATGTCTTACTTAATCCTACACAGAGAGACATCACTACTATATTTATATCTGTGTTAGTCAGGGAAAAGTTTGAATGGGAAATAATTGTTTGGCGTATGAGTTTTTTGGGATCTTCGTAATGTGTTGTGTTGACTATTGCACCACCACATGATCTTGGTTTTGGAGATCTCGACAACTATGGTGATGCTATTGCAGGTGCGACTGATGGCACAGATGAAGACGGAGTCAGAGAAGAATAAGATTAGTGACCAACGAAAGAATAAGGAGCTGCTACAGCTGGAAAAAGAGACGCGGCAACGAGACAATCAGGTGCGCATGTTGGAGTTGCAAAACAGACAGGAAGATGCCATACTCAAGGTTGGTCTTTAACAACACTCAAATGTTGGTCTCTAAGTTTTCAAAGAGTGCCTTCATTAATTACAGGACGAATATAACAGTCTACTGATGTTTTAATTAATTCTGTCGTAAAAAGTAGGTGGCTTGGGATAGCCATCGACATTTCATGTATCCTTGACATATAAATCATTTTTATTTTATCCTAGCCTTTGCATAAGTCAGCGTATTGTGTTGCCAGCGCAAGCACGAAGAGGTCAGTCAGTTGAGGAAAAGACAAAGAGACTCGTCCGCCTCTTCTAGGGTGATGGCCAAAAATAGGGCAAACCTCTCCCATAAAAATTCATCTGGCAAAACTTCATCGTCTTCTGCTTCTAGGCACAAGTCAGCAGCTCTTCTCTTCTCTCCCAAGGTAAATGTTTGCATCGTTTTTTTTAACCTCTTGGTCCTAATCAATCTGCCAAATTTGCTTCAGAATGATTTTCATTTCTGAACAGTATTCTGGTGGCGAATATTAGTTACTGAAGAACAACTTATAGCTGGGCCATAGCACTAACCTGGTCGTAACTTATAGCTGAGATAAAACTAGACAATGTTAAATGAGCAATTGCAGGGTAGATAACTGCTTGTTGCTCAGACGGCGATGTACTATTTGCCTTTTGTTGATACGTCTAGCGCATGTTATCTCATGTCACCTCATGGCACCTCATGTTATCTCATGTCACCTCATGTTATCTCATGGCACCTCATGTTATCTCATGTCACCTCTTATATCAAAGTTTCTCACAGCCTTTTGTTGTAATCTCAACTTACTAGTGACTTTTTCTACTGATTACAGCTAAACCTATAGTAATATAAAATAATCTGCCACTTAAATTGGAAGAGTATTTTTTGTGTATGGCATGTTTCTTATATAAACACATTTTATGTTGTCTTGTCCTCTGTGCTAACGGACACTATGTTTTACTCGATTACTCTAACTCAGGTGGCGAAAAGCAAGTGGGACAAGCTTGAGCGGTACATTACATCCGTTGTTGTGCGGAAACAGACAATTGCCAACATGGAAGCTGAGATGGATCTTCACATTAGCAAGCGAGAACAGCTCAGCAAGAAGATAGATGCGTACAGTAAAAGGCTGGACACTGCCATTAGGAGAAATGAGGTCGGACACATGTATAGTCATTACTCTTAGGCTCTTAAAACGGGCAAATTTCTTAGCTGACGCATGGCATAAACATCTGCTGCGACTACACAGATCGAGACTACTGAATAACTAGTTATGTTTTACAAGTATCAACCTAGGTCAAGTAAAGATCAAAACATCTATTGGATGTTGTCATTACCCTTATTGGAACATGATTGTATTAATTATATATATATATATATATAGTAGATATGGGTAAACCTTAGTTTATCATTGCACTAATGTTTGTACAGCTATTTACACTTGTGTTTTCTTAAGAAAAAGATCCATCAACTTATAATCTAAAATCGTCCAACTACAACTTGAAGTCAGGCTAATGAATTGTATCAAACTGCAAGTAAAACTTAGGTCTTTAAAATATTTAATCTAACATATCCTGAAATGTTATGCAAGCAGTTCCAATTTACACCAGTGTTCATCACATATCTTTTACAGCAAGTAATAGCCTTTTTCATATATAAATACTTGTTGGTGATCGTTGTCACTAGTTCAAAGCAACTTTCAAATAAAATCGGTTTACTGTGAAAATGAACAAATTGGTGTCATGATTATGTTAATCAGGGATCAACACTTCTAACCAATCACAAATACATCAGTTTCTTCTATTACTACACAGCCATCAGGGGTGTGTGGTGTTTTTGCAAATAATAATTTTGCCAGCGTAAATAGCCAATGCCTTATTCCTTGTGTTTCTCTGATGTTTTCTGTTCTGTTGAACAGAAAACTCTCTACAGACTCTTATTTGATAATTGCTGGCATAGTCATTACATTGCATAGAGTAATCAGTAATGTCACGGTTACACTATATTGCGCTGCCATTTTGTTGATGATATGTTCAACTCATCTTCATAGCTGCTAAAGTCTGGTTTCCATATCGATTGCGAGACTCCGGCGGTAACTTGCGCAGCAAAACGCTTGCGACGTCAGGATCGGCAGCTTCTGTTCACATCTAAAGCTGCATTGGTAAACATAATCGCATAATCACATAAAATGTTTGCTCGCCACGCCATTTTGATAATGTTGACCTTCACCTGTACAGTGCATTTCAGGAAGGTTTTGCTTGCGGCTATTTGCGAAATTTGAACAGCGCTAAACTCTCGTGTTGACAGCCGGCAACTACCAGTGGTACTCGGCGGTACCCGGCGTGTAGGCTCACATTTCACCGCCATAGCCTGCGGTGCTGTTGCCGGTGCTTTGCGGCATATATGAGAACCACGCTTAAGGTAGTTGTTGTGTAACTCCTATTCATTTGCAGACGACTGTCGCCATGGACCTAGAAGATCAGCTGGAGACGATGAGCACCAATATGACATACATTCAGAGTAACGTGTCTGAGTGCCAAAACAATATCATGCAGATGGAAGAGGAGGCGAAGGTTTGTTCATTTGCTTTTGCTATGCGTCTGCTTAGGCTTGTAGTGACTACTGCTAGCATTTACTAACTTTGCATTGCTTCCTGTCTAAGCATTTACTAACCTCGCATTGCTTCCTGTCCAAGCATTTACTAACCTTGCATTGCTTCCTGTCTAAGCATTTACTAATCTCGCATTGCTTTCTGTCTAAGCATTTACTAACCTCGCATTGCTTCCTGTCTAAGCATTTACTAATCTCACATTGCTTCCTGTCTAAGCATTTAGTAATCTCGCATTGCTTCCTGTCTAAGCACTTACCTAATATATTTCATTAGTGTGTTGTATGTTTAGTAATTATTCATTGCTTTATTTATCCTTTTTAATGTTACAGCGGGCTTAGCTAACAATTCCCATTTATCGGCCCGTTCCCATAGATGGCTATACTCGAATTTACGTAAGCGCATGTAAATCAGTAAAGTTATCTTCTACAGTTATGCAGCGACATTTGATTTTGTTAATTCAGAATCTATAATCTTTCACCTTTATTTGACATCCACAATGAGTTCATCTCCTATCGACTGGAAACATTTTCTCAATAATTCACTAGAAGCAGTTCATGTTATGTTTAAAACGCTGCCCCTCTAACAACCTTTAAACCTCATCGTACGACTTGCATGCCCTTTCATACCTATCTTGTCTCTCATATAAAATATTATTATAAGCCAAGATAATCTTTTCACCTGTCGTTATTCACTAGAAGAAATGACACTTTTATTCCTATATCAATAATTTTATTATGGCTCAAATTCTTCTCATAGATTCAAGAAACAGTTAACCTGTTATATATTCTTATAGAATGAACCCCTTGTTATGTTTACAAGACACTTTCACAGTAATAACAAACTATATTTATTATTCAGTTTACAAACTCACAGCCTGAAAATACACGCTTACATATATGCCCGCAACATGGCTGCAATTCCCGCTCCGACTACTTACATACATATTCATACGCCAACATAATATTACGCGCGGTAATATAACACTAGTAAATAAAAGCAAGTATATATAATAGACATAACATCCTTCTCTTTCTCGATAAAGTTTGTTATGCCACAAATGACAAAATGTGATAAAATATGGATATCTGTGAAACTGTATGTAGTGTAACTGAGTATGAGTATCTCTCGACTGTATATGAGTAAATGTAACGGAGTATTAGTATCACTCGGAGTATTAGTATCACTCGGCTGTATACGAGTATGAGTAGAAGTAAACTGTATGTAAGTGGGAGTTATTTTCCCATGACATAGTCCTTCAGATAGCCTGGTGGCTTTGAGTTTCTCTCTCTTGTCCATCTCGGCTTGGTTGTAGTAGGTGTCTCCTGTGTCGGCTCAGGTTCCAAAGGCGTCTCATCTACAAAATCTGGGAGTGGCATCTGCTCAGCTAGACTGGATGTACCTGTCTCTTGGCTTTCTGCTTCTTCTCTACCTGCAAGAGTATCACTCGGCAGTACGTAGGGTTTAAAACATGTTACATTTCGCTTTAACCTATGGCCACCTGGACACTCAACAGTCACCTGATTTTGATTTTTCTCTACGACAGTGACTGGAGTATTCTGAAAAGGTGTGTCAACTTTGTTTTGGACCTCCCGCCTCATGAGCACCGTGTCACCTGGTATTATGGATGCAAAGTCTGCAGAATTTTTCTGGTCAAAATACAATTTAGATTTAGCTTTGTACTCTTCGTCAGAGTCTCTCACAGCCTGGTCACCAGCATAGGTCTCGAATCTGGGCATTTTTGTTCTAATACTTCTCCCATATAACAACTCTGCTGGTGGTTTGCCAGTGCTAGGATGAGGGATAGACCTATATGCTGTCATGTACTTTTGAACCTCAGGCTTATAATCTCGATTTTGGCTGTAAGCAATCTTTATGCGTTTCATGAGTGAGGAATTTTGTCTTTCAATTTCCCCATTTGCTTGTGGATATCTTGGTGTCACCCTTAAGTGCTCAATGCCATTGTGTTTTAAATAGTCTTGGAATACTTGGGAAACAAACTGGGGTCCATTATCTGACTTCACAGTTTTAGGAAGACCATGTATAAAGAACATAGAATCTAGGGCTAGCACAGTCTTTTCTGCAGTGGTATTTTTGAGGTATGCGACTTCATAAAACCTACTGTAATAATCCACTGCAACTAGCATAGATTCCCCTGAAGGTAGTGGGCCTAAGAAATCGATAGCCAAGTCCTCCCATGGGCCAGTGGGCAGTTTTGTGGATCTCAAAGGTTCTGGACCGAAACCCCTCCCTGTGATTTGACACTCGTGACACGATTTACACAATTTCTCAGCTTCAGCATCTACACCTGGCCACCAAACTTTGCTCCTTAAATTACTTTTTGTACCCACTATACCTAGGTGACCCTCATGGGCGAGAGACAGTACTTGAGGTCTCAGACTTCTGGGAATCACAATTCTAGAGCCTCTGAGTATTACTGAGCCTACACTACACAACTCGTGGGATAGCGCTCGGAAAAGTTTATGACCAGTAAACTGTGACCAATTTCCACTCTCAAGACATGATTTTACTTCCACTAACTCTTTATCTAGATCGGATGCTCTTTCAATCTGTCTAGCAGTTAGAGCTTTGGGGGTGGAATTAACAACTACTGCTCTTACTGACAACTCTTCAAGATCAGCCTTGGACCAATTTTTAGCATTAGGGTCGTGTGATATCAACCTCGAAAGTGGGTCTGCAATGTTGTTTTTCCCTTTTACATACACCACATTAAAGTCAAATGGCTGTAGGCGGAGAACCCACCTTTCTATGCGTGCACTAGGTCTTGATTTTCGACCATATATAGCTAGAAGCGGCTCATGATCTGTCACTAGGTCGAATTTAGTACCTATCACATATGGTGCAAACCGTTCACAAGCCCAAACTAGCGCTAAACCCTCTTTCTCCGTCTGACTATATCTGCGCTCAACCTCAGTCAATGAGCGGCTAGCAAAAGCTATGACACGGGGTGCATCACAATGGATCTGAACCAAAACAGCGCCCAGGCCGACAGGTGAAGCATCTGCGACAATCTTGGTCTCTGCGTCCTTGTCAAAGTATCCCAGTGTTACGTGTTGAGCAAGGGCCTCTTTGAGTTGGTCGAAACTAGCAATCTGCTCAGTACCAAAAATGAAAGGTACATTTTTGCAGGTGAGCCTTCTCAATGGTTCACTGATGCGGGACATATTAGGGATAAAACGACCTAAATAGTTTACAAGGCCTAAAAAACTTCGTACCTCCGAGACATCGCTTGGCTGACTTGCATTTAAAATGGCTGAAACTTTGCCAGCACCAGGGTCCACACCTTCACTGGATAACTTGTGGCCCAGAAATTCAATTTCAGTGGCTCCAAACACACATTTTTCTCGGTTTAATGTCAGCCCTGCCTCTGACAACCGGTTTAGGACCTGTTCTAGTCTGTTGTCATGCTCGTTCTTTGTAGAGCCATGCACAACCAGGTCATCACTCATATTTGAAACTCCTGGTATACCGGATACAACTTTGTGTATTTCATATTGGTATAACTCAGGTGCGGCATTTATGCCGAACATAAGACGTTTGTACCTATATAGGCCAGTGTGTGTGTTGAAAGTTGTTATACCTCGGCAGCTTTCATGAAGTTTTATTTGGTGAAAGCCCCATTTGAGGTCTAGTTTACTGAAAAACTTGGAGCCATTCATATCCAGCAACATTTCTTCAATTGTTGGGATGGGGTGTCTTTGCCTTTTGATTGCCTGATTAGCCTGTCGCATGTCTATGCACAAGCGGATGTCACCATTAGGTTTGGGGGTTATGACCACTGGGCTTACCCAATCAGTAGGCTCATGAACCTTTTCAATCACGTCAGCCTCGACCAACTCTTGGAGTTTTTCCTCAACTTTACTTCTCAGCCCAAAGGGTATTCGACGGTAAGGCTGGATCACTGGTTTTACCGACCGATCGATGTACAATTTGATTTCACGATCTTTCAAGAGACCTACACCACTAAAAACTCGTTCGTACTTGTTGCACAAACTTGCATACCCATCGCCTGCACACCTATTTACGTTCGCGCCAATCCTGAGCACACCCAGTGACTTAGCCGTTTCTCTACCTAATAGAGCCTCAACGTCATGATCTACCACTACAAACTCGGTGTGTATCTCAGTTTGACTATGCCTAGCAAGAGTATCAAAAACACCTATTACCTTCAAAGGCTTGTCAGCACCATATGCGTAGATTTCTCGATTTTCACCTTTACTTTTACATGAGATGTTTTCACTTTTTGCTCTTTCCCACAAGCTGCGGCTAAGGATATTACAGTCACTGCCGGAATCAACAATAAAAGTCATGTTAACACCACCGACATTCACAACGACTTTGTCGGACTCTATAACACTTGACTTTACTGCAAAAGCATATTGGCCCGCCTGTTGGTCATCACCATCGGCATTTTTCTTGTCAGTGACCTGGTGAACTTGAGTTTTACGTTTCTGTGAATTTCCAGCTGATTTTGGGTGGCTACTAGCTTGTGGCTTGGTTTTTGTTCGGCATTTAACTGCAAAATGGTCTTTGCCACCACACTTTTTACAAGTTTTTCCTTTAGCAGGACACTTGGGATCTGAACCTGTATGTCCCTGCTTGCCACACCTATAGCATTCAAGGTTGTGGACCGGTTTAGAAGCTGCCTGTTGATGACTGGGTTTCTGATATTTTACTTTATTGACTAGAACTGGGGCATGACTTATTTTCATCTCTCTAGTCTGTTTTTCAACTGCTTCAAGATTAGCAGAAATTTCTAATAGTTTAGCAAGATCTAAATCTGCCCCTTTACTGAGTAATTTCGACCTTAGAGTATCTGACAAACAACTACTCACTACTTGATCTTTGATTTCTACATTAACATTGTCGTATTCACATCCCTCAGCAATAGACCTAAGACGTGCTACATATTGTGCAACAGTCTCTCCAAAAATTTGAGTCGTTTTCCTAAACAAATGTCGTTGGAATGTCGGATTCGGTGCAACAATGTAGTGTCTGTTGAGTGCATTGATGGCCTCTGTATATTGGTCTGCATTACCAGAATTTTCCAGACTCTTAAAAGTTTCTCTGACTTTTGGCCCAGCTAAATATAACAACAGAGCACGGCGTTTAGTTCTATTTTCAGTTCTAATGGCATCATTTGCTCCATCATTTGCTTGGTTAGCGACACCCTTACAGTCTGCAAAACATTCGAATTCCTCTAACCAACTTTTCCATCTCAAAGATACAGTACTAGCATCACCATCAGGGTCAAATTTACCTGGCCCCCTCAAATCACCCAAGTCTGCCATGATTTCAAATTTGTGATTTACACCAAAATTGACTTTACTCAACCGACGGTATGACTGTAGACCAGTGCTGACAACTACTACTACAAAGTGTCACTCCAGGATCACAATGTTGAAAATTTTTTTTTTTTTTTGTACAGCTACTTACTACTACTATTAGTATACCTCTTGACTTGTTCGGTTAACTTGAATGATTGATGGAGTTAATTAAATCAACAACCAATACAATAGTAACTGCTTAATACTTAACTCTTCGCTTTGTTGTTAGTGAATCTCCGTAGGGAGTATCTTCATGTTGTTCTTCACGATGATGTTTAATTATCTATTAAACACCATCCCATCCTCGTCGCCAATTGTTATGTTTACAAGACACTTTCACAGTAATAACAAACTATATTTATTATTCAGTTTACAAACTCACAGCCTGAAAATACACGCTTACATATATGCCCGCAACATGGCTGCAATTCCCGCTCCGACTACTTACATACATATTCATACGCCAACATAATATTACGCGCGGTAATATAACACTAGTAAATAAAAGCAAGTATATATAATAGACATAACACCCCTGCTGTTTTTTTCTTGAGTCCTTTTTCATTAGTTTTTATCAGTTAACAGTACGACAAAACAAGTTACATTTACATATTGCGATAGCTCTTTGGTTTGAGCATCAAATTTGGTCATTGCTTTTGCAATCACAACGCAACTCGAAGAACTGGTTGTTATATTGCTTGTAATGATGTCTCTGAACCATATTACAAAATGTGCTCATTACACATACTACCTTACTTGTTAGGATGAGACTAGCTTGACAAAAGCTTTGGATGTCTCCTCTGTTGATGAAAGCAAGTATCTGTTGGAGCACCTTCTCTCCCTCGCTCTCACTCAGGGCTTAGCTTGTACTCATAAAGAATCTCAATTCAAGGAGTTGACTGCTCGCTGCGATAAAATGCAGATGGATTCCAGGTTACGGGATCAGCTTTTAGACCAGGTTTTGCAGGATTCCGGGATAACTATACAGTCGCAACAAGAATGTAAGCCGGCCAAATATTCTAAACACTCTACGTTTACTACCATAGTGTTAAGGATTATCAAAGAGAATGTGAAATGTCTTGCAGATGGTTGTAGTTATAAGCTGTGTTACCTTCTCTTGTGTTAAAATCTACCTGTAGTTATAAGCTGTGGTTCACCTTCTCTTGTGTTAAGATCTTCTCTTGTGTTAAGGTTAATGTGATTGTTTCTATTTGCATCAGTTTACTGGACATTTAATCTTTTTCGAAATTTTTTTAAAGCACTAGTGCAATAAAATGACTATTAAAATACATGACTACGGACATTGCATTAATTCATGTTTGTGAATGCAAGTAAAATTTTATAGGGTGAGCTCCAGCAAATCTATCTATGACAGCTACAAGTTCACATACACAGTAAATAGTATTTATAGTAAATAGCTACTATCAGTTTTAGTAGCTTTTAGCTCTCTGTATGACAGGCCTTAACTCACTCTGTATGACAGGCCTTAACTCACTCTGTATGACAGGCCTTAACTCACTCTGTATGACCGGCCTTAACTTACTCTGTATGACAGGCTTTAACTTACTCTGTATGACAGGCTTTAACTTACTCGGTATGACAGCCCTTAACTTGCTCCGTATGGCAGGCCTTAACTTACTCTGTATGACAGGCTTTAACTTACTCTGTATGACAGGCCTTAACTTACTCTGTTTGAAAGGCCTTAACTTACTGTGTATGACAGCCCTTAACTTGCTCCGTATGACAGGCTTTAACTTACTCTGTATGACAGCCCTTAACTTACTCTGTATGACAGGTCTTAACTTACTCTGTATGACAGGCCTTAACTTGCTCCGTATGACCGGCCTTGACCTACTTTTTCTGCCTGCAGAGATCTAGAACGGTATAGCTGTGGCACTAGTGGTGATAGTTCTGTGCAAACACTTCCTACTGAAATGGATAACAATTCCGTTTCTTCAATACCTCAGGTAATACTGACCTTTATTGATTTATTGAACAGGCATTTATTATTAATTTCAATAACTCTGCACGCATTGTTCAGTCATTGTTAAGTGTCAGTAAGATGCGAATGGATATTTGAATAAATTACAAAGACAATTTGAATCAATGTCGTTGTTTATTTGGCAAAACACAGTTTTGTTAACCTAATAATTATATTACATGTTTTATATAGAATGCTTTTAAGTTGTTGTTTTGTTAAGGCAGAAAAAAACTAGCTGGATTCTGTAAAGTCTGACCTTTTTTAACCAATCAATTTATTCTCTCTCAAAACCAACAGTAAAATTTACACAACAAAATTTCCTTAAAAACGCTAATAATAACAACTAATGATAATAAAAAATCTAACAAGAATGTCATGGCCTTCGCCTGGTAAAGGCTAATTCGCACTCGTCCATTTATTTGTCAATGTGACGCGTTATTTCGTGTGTCTAGCCACAACAGCCTCAACTCTTACACATTTTGACACATTTTTTAAATGTAAGTCAGTGGCTGTCATTTGTTGCTTTTCTTCTTAACGCCACAAAAAACGTAGCGTTCATGTATCTTTTGTAATTAACTTGAAACTTTCAGAGCTACAAACTATTTGATACATTTTACATGATTAACTTATGTTTTAGCTCTGTCACAACTGCTAGTTAAATTTTTCTTAGTCAAATAGTATTTGAACATTGTGCTTTACCAACTTATGTAAACTTTGTTGAACGCAAATAATATTGAAAGTTAGCCTATCTATAAATTATTTATCTGTAATTTTTAAAAAAGAATTGAATTCTATGTTAGAGTATTAAATGAGGTGTCTCTAGACTATTGTTCACTTGGGGGCAAAATCTGAGTTTTCAGAAGTATTAAAGACCACCAACTAAGGTGAAATCTACAGTTTGTTAACAGTAATGGTATACAACTTGTTAAGTAAGTTATTGCCATAATAAGTCTATGCCATAATAAGCTAAGGCGGGTAAGGTATATCATGTAACAATTAATTCGATAATGTTTTGCTAGACTAACACAAGGAAGAGCAGCTCGCTAGAAGCAGTAAGCGTAGTGTGCAAGTCTAGATTACTTTCATTGATCGCTTACTAGCATCATATTTTGACATATATAACAGCTGATATAACATATATAACAGCTGCTATAACATATATAACAGCTGCTATAACATATATAACAGCTGCTATAACATATATAACAACTGCTATAACATATATAACAACTGCTATAACATATATAACAACTGCTATAACATATATGACAGCTGCTTTCAGTTAATTTCTTTTGCCGCCTTGATCAGTTGATCACCCTTGGTTGATGCAACCGTTTAAAGGTCAAGGCCAAGATTACCCATATAGATACTATTTTACCCAGTATCTATACTAGGTAGAATAGCACCCATATAGATACCGGTACAATTCTACCCATATACGTATAGATACCGGTACTATTCTACCCATATACGTATATACACTGGTAACTATTCTACCCATATACGTATATACACTGGTGCTATTCTACCCATATGAATACTGGTCGAAAGCATTGCTAAAACCTTCATATGCTCATCACTTGATATAATCAGCTGGTTTTTATCATTTCTAATTCTTGTAGAGTCTGACCATCTTCAAGAAGACCTGGCAGAGCTGTCAGGAGAGATTTCACTTAAACAAAGAATGATTGAAGAACTCGAAAGGAGCCAGCGACAACTGCAAACAATTCGTCAGCATTACGAGGATAAAATGCGCAACTTGCAGGACCAAATAATGGCTGTTGAACGAGAACGAAACCAGGTCCTAAGCAGCTTAGGTAACCTCCTGTTATAGCTAGTATATGTTAGATCAGCTGTTATAGCTAGTATATGTTAGATCAGCTGTTAATAGTTAATCAGCTAGCTCTTAACAAGTTATAAAGTTCAGTCCATACAGTGCTATGGCTTTGGTGTAATAATCTGTCATTTAGATAGTAATTGGTATGAGTTTGATAATCTTAATGTGTAGCTAGCTTTGCAACCAGCTAATTCGTAACCGGACAGCAGTTACCAGGATAGCAAATACAAATGAAATAAACTGTTATGTGAGTTCTGTTTTCAGGCAGCAAGAAGCAGCAGTCGGAGGAGCGGGTGCGCAAAGTTAAAATGGAGTTTGAGAAACGGCTGGATACCATGCAACAGGAGCTCAATAAAGTAAATACTGCCAAAAAGGAGCACGCCAAAATGATGAAGAACCAAGTTGTCTACGACCGGCGCATCAGGGACCTTAGTACTGAACTGAATGAGATGAAGAAGATAAAGGTAGGCTTGCTGACCGATACAAAAGCTGTGTTAGTTAATCCTACAAAGAGAGAAATCACCGCTATATTTATATCTGTGTTAGTTAATCCTACACAGAGAGATATCACCACTATATTTATATGTGTTAGTTAATCCTACACACAGAGATATCACCACTATATTTATATCTGTGTTAGTTAATTTACGCACAGATATCACCACTATATTTATATGTGTTAGTTAATCCTACACAGAGAGATATCACCACTATATTTATATGTGCTAGTTAATCCTACACAGAGATATCACCACTATATTTATATGTGTTAGTTAATCCTACACAGGTATCATCTCTCATAGTATAACAGTATTTAGTAATATTGTTATATTACATTCATTGCTATATTACAATATTTGCGTCATTGAGAGACGCATCTGTATTGCTGATCATGCTTGACTAATTCTGATTTCAGGATGCTGTGGTGGATATAATATAAATGCATACGACCATCTAAAAACTATCAACACTCAAGTTGCAGAGCAACGGAACGCAACACTTGTGAAGCTAAAATCTTCTATAAGCTATCAGCATCAAGACAAATCCTTTCTTAGCTTACAAACATTCTTATCTTTCCGTAACATAATCCATTCACTTCAACTACGAGAGGCACTTACTAACTCTGAGTTTATTATTAAGCAGCTGGTACATGTATCTTTCCTAAAATGAACTTTGAATAAGGTGATTTGCAGTTAGAATTTATTAGTATTTTAAATGGCAATCTAAAAAGCTATTACTCTACTAGATTTTATTTTTCATCTTGCATTTCATCTCAGGGTTTGGTGTTAGCCAAATGTATAAAAATTTTTTACTTAAACCATTAGTTAATGTTTTTATTTATATTTCTTTATTTCGCTAGAAATAAAGCTGGTACCCACTTGGCATTTAATTCCTTGTTTAAAATCTGATTTTTTTATGGATATGTCCGAATGCCACTGTAGGAAAACTCCATAAAACTGATTGGTAACCAAGGGGATAATACATATTAGACAAGTTCAAATCATGAAAGGAATCTTGTGAACCTTGTTGTTTGAGTTGCTTGTCGGCGGGCAGGCAACTCCAGCAAGGTTGTTCACACGACTTGAACTAATGTTAGACATTCATGCAGTAATTTTCTTGTGCGGAAATACAGTCTTTTGACCCATCAATTGATAATGTGTTTGCACATATGGAACAAGTTGTAGATGAGATGCTTGTGACAAGACAGAGAATGCCGTCAGACATACAAATATGTCTGACTGCATGTTTGTATTTGGAGTTGCCTTTTCAATAGAATTGTAAATTCTGATATTGCATAGATATATGTTAAACTAACCATTACAAAGCTCAGCCAGATTACTAATAAGATTATGATATCAAAATATTTTTATAAGGTTAAAGCAAAAACCTGTATGTATAGGTTGTTTATTAAAATAAAGGGAGGAAAACTTCTGTAAAGAAACTATCCAAATGCTGAGATAGCCTAATTGCAAAGTTTTTCATCAATTTTTTGTCCGACAATAGCAATACTGCTTGTTAATAAATAATATCACTTGCGTGATGATTATTATGATATACTTTTTTTAAAGCATTGAATTTGGTGATAAAATAAAGTAAAAGTAGTTAGATGTATATATAATGCATACATGTTCGAAAGTTAGAATTGTCCTAGTTATGTAATTATTATAGCAGTCAACTGATATTGCTTAATTAACGATCAATTAGAATTTGTGATGTACCATTTTTTCACAAAATGTTTTCAACTAGCAGATTACCACAAAATTTGACAACAAAGAAATTTTTTTTTCAATACAGCCAATTTGAAGATTTTCAGTTTGCCTAACATTTTCAATTTTATTGTTAGTTCTCTGTATAACAACAGGACATCTCCGATTGGAGTGGTTTGAGTCTGATACAATAGGGACTAGCTGCAAAACACACTGCAGATTTCCATTGTTTTCACCCTATCATTGACATGCAGGAATGCTTTCGACACGTATAAAAATAGTACAATCAGGGCAAACAGTTTTAGTAGACCGTATATATGGAGTTGTTTTACGGTATAAAAGACCACTGTCAGTAGAACTTTAGCTGTGTGTGTGTGTGTGTGTGTCTGTTCTGGTGGACAGGTAAAAACGTTTTATGAAAAGGTATTCTAACCAAAAACACTTTAATAAAACATCATGACTACCCGTAACTTCATGGATACTTTTAACATGACGGATTACCATAAAACTTGAAATTGCAGCCTATAATCGTGGAATATCATGATCCGACCGATTTTAATAAGGAATTGTACATCAAACATAATACAAACCGTATAGACAATAAACCTACAGATGTATAAACCACTAGCTAGGAAAACCAATGAAGTTTTAATATCATTCGACAAAACAGTTTTCAAGTGAACCAGAGCTCATCTATTCACCATGTGAACATAGTTTACCCTAGTTTTCCAACAGATCAAATTTGCAAGAATGTTGAGCTAATAAATTTCATATAAGTCAGTATGTCGTATGCTTATACAACTGTGTAAGTGAACATGTATAAAGTGAAGTATATATATAAAGCAGTCCAATGAATGCTATCGAAGCAGATGGTTCTGAGGCACTTCAACTAACTAATTCAAAAAACTTTAACAAGGTAAAATAAAATGATTTGAAGTTAGCTTGTAGCCTTAATATGCATCAGAATCTTATAGAGTCAATACTGTATTCAATAGTAAAAATTGTGATTCCACATGAACACAAGGCCCTGGGTGTATTGAGCAAAAGAATTATCTCCCCTTGATTTATTTTCACTGTGAGTTGAATAAGAGGTCCCATTTATAGTTTAAGCATTAGGACCGTTTTATCTTATAGCCCGATTCTCTATCGACCTCAGATGAACATTGAGTTCCCAGAAAGTGGATCAAATGCATGTGCTAAGTAATAGAGTTGTCTCTTCTTAGACTATACTCTGGTTGCATTCAATAATAGAGTTGCCTCTCTTTATTCAATATATTGACAGCTAATGATTTCTCAGCAAAATATGAATATTCACCGAGTTTTCATTGCAGTGATTCCACTATGAACAGGTTATCTACACATGTCTTTTGTGGGTCGATCTTTCATCGATGGTTCTTCCATGAGCATTCCCCGAGTTTCATCAATCAAAATCAGTCCACATAATCTACTGAGGTCAACCCATGGCTATATTTTATTGATCATATAATATATTGACTTTTTATCAATCAACTCATGAATCTATACAGTATGAAGATAATATTTGTTGATAGGGTTGATCTTTCTAACTGGCAATCTAATTGCATTTTCATGATCTAGCGAGGTCATCTATATTTTGGTCAATCACCCACTGTATCGACCTTTTGCTTGTCAATTTATGAATGCATACCGTACAAGATAATATTTTGTTGAAAGCATCGAGCTTTCAAATTGCAGTAATATAATTGCATTTATATAATTTAGTGATGTTATCTATTTTGTCAACATATGGATATATAACATACAAAGATAATACTTGGACAAAACTAGCTCCCTCTCGATCTATAATAATTTGAGCATTAATAATAGCCATTCATCTCATAATAAATGTTATCATTCTCGATGGCATCTCTCGAGTATCAGTAGCCTTAGAACTGGTTAATGAACAGGTGGCATGCCATCACGCCGTCACACCTTTTCCTAGCCATTCTTAAACTGCTGGAAGTCAAACAGTGACTCATTGTTAATATATCAATAGTTGATGCATTGGTTAGTGCCTCGCTCCAGTCTCTACTAGGAATATAAAACTATATTTTACCCTACAGGATAAAATTATTCGTAGAATTGAATTTCGCGAAAATGGTCTTTTCAAGCATATTCGCGGACTAAATTATTCGCGGATGAACACATTCGCAAATAAATTAATCCGTGAAAGCAGTTAGCAATAGAGTAAGACCTTCACATGCGTATACCACTTGTTTAGGTTTATATTTAGCTGAGAAATTTATGTTTGTATGAAATTTATTTTTTGCCGCATTCAGAGATTTTCATGAATGTTCATCGATGTGAAAGCCTTTAGTGAACCAACAATTTGTGGTGGTAAGTTATGAGTTTTTTCAACGTATAGAACTGCAAGAGATTTTTTCAATGATGATGCCATGCCAAATTCCGAATAACTTGCGACAAGGTTGAAAAATTTGGCAAAGACGTGTGATGCATTAGCAATGGGCTTACATGTATTTCAAAGCCCCAGCGGCGATTTGAAAAAATTTGGAACTTGGCTATGTTTACTAACTCTGTCTAGCAGCTAGTTTTCAATTTGAGGTGCAGTCATACTTCGACATACGCGCTTAATGCGTTCCGAGACTGAGCTCGTATGTCAATTTACTCGCATGTTGGTGCAATCTATTTACATATAGAACAATTAAATATGTAATAATTGGTTTCTATACTTTAAAAATGCAAATAAAACACTCAAAACAAGATATTGTAACAAAAAAAACATGTTGGTTATTGTCCTAACTTACCACATGCTTTCAAAAAGTAACAAATAAAAAAACAAGGCAAGAGGAAATGTGATTAATTAAAATGTAAAATTAAATACATACAGTAGCAGCTAACGCTAGCATTTGCCAGAGAGGGCGATATACGTGTTATTTTTTGTTACAACAGTTGACTTTGATAAATTTGGGTTTTATCAAAGTCTTAAAAGACAAACTTAAAAGCAAACCTAAAAGCAAACTTTCATTTTTCGTAATTGAAATTTCTTCGGCGTTTATAGTTTGAGGTTTCTCGCTAGTTAGCTAGTTTTTCCTTTGTTTCACTTTCACGACTAGCCGGCCGTTTTAAGATAAACCTATCTAAAGACATCTGCCTTTGTTGCCCTTTTAACGTGCTGCGATTAGAACGAACACTGGTGTCGTCACAAAGGGTTAATGCACGACCACTAGCCAATTTGTCCGAAAGTCTATTTTTATAGATAGCACCGACCTTTATACATAGGCCTTTTTGCTTTTATCGAAACATCGTTTCAGTTACGCTGTCTCCGGCCAATTGTTTATCCAATGCCTGAGCGGTCTTTCCGTCAGCGTTCGTGAAGATCGCTGCGTCGTTTAGAAACTATGATTAGTCCTTTTGCAAACTAAATGCCCTGAATATAACCCTTCGGTTTGATAATTGTATATCTTACTCCCGGCCAATGCATCAAGACTTTCATCTATTCGCGGCAATGGATGACAGTCTTGTTCTGTGATGGAATTCGATTGGTGGAATTCAATACAAAACCGCCAGTTTCCATCTTTAGGAAACTCTTTGTGGGCAGGCAACTCCAGCAAGGTTCACATGATTTGAACTAATGTTAGACATCCATGCAGTAATTTTCTAGTGCGGAAATACAGTCTTTTGACCCATCAATTGATAATGTGTTTGCACATATGGAACAAGTTGTAGATGAGATGCTTGTGACAAGACAGAGAATGCCGTCAGACATACAAATATGTCCGACTGCATGTTTGTATTTAGAGTTGCCTTTTCAATAGAATTGTAATTTCTGATACTGCATAGATATATGTTAAACTAACCATTACAAAACTCAGCCAGATTACTAATAAGATTATGATATCAAAATATTTTTATAAGGTTAAAGCAAAAACCTGTATGTATAGGTTGTTTATTAAAATAAAGGGAGGAAAACTTCTGTAAAGAAACTATCCAAATGCTGAGATAGCCTAATTGCAAAGTTTTTCATCAATTTTTTGTCCGACAATAGCAATACTGCTTGTTAATAAATAATATCACTTGCGTGATGATTATTATGATATACTTTTTTAAAGCATTGAATTTGGTGATAAAATAAAGTAAAAGTAGCTAGATGTATATATAATGCATACATGTTCGAAAGTTAGAATTGTCCTAGTTATGTAATTATTATAGCAGTCAACTGATATTGCTTAATTAACGATCAATTAGAATTTGTGATGTACCATTTTTTCACAAAATGTTTTCAACTAGCAGATTACCACAAAATTTGACAACAAAGAAATTTTTTTTCAATACAGCCAATTTGAAGATTTTCAGTTTGCCTAACATTTTCAATTTTATTGTTAGTTCTCTGTATAACAACAGGACATCTCCGATTGGAGTGGTTTGAGTCTGATACAATAGGGACTAGCTGCAAAACACATTGCAGATTTCCATTGTTTTCACCCTATCATTGACATGCAGGAATGCTTTCGACACATATAAAAATAGTACAATCAGGGCAAACAGTTTTAGTAGACTGTATATATGGAGTTGTTTTACGGTATAAAAGACCACTGTCAGTAGAACTTTAGCTGTGTGTGTGTGTGTGTCTGTTCTGGTGGACAGGTAAAAACGTTTTATGAAAAGGTATTCTAACCAAAAACACTTTAATAAAACATCATGACTACCCGTAACTTCATGGATACTTTTAACACGACGGATTACCGTAAAACTTGACATTGCAGCCTATAATCGTGGAATATCATGATCCGACCGATTTTAATAAGGAATTGTACCTCAAACATAATACAAACCGTATAGACAATAAACCTACAGATGTATAAACCACTAGCTAGGAAAACCAATGAAGTTTTAATATCATTCGACAAAACAGTTTTCAAGTGAAGCAGAGCTCATCTATTCATCATGTGAACATACATGTAGTTTACCCTAGTTTTCCAACAGATCAAATTTGCCAGAATGTTGAGCTAATAAATTTTATATAAGTCAGTATGTCGTATGCTTATACAACTGTGTAAGTGATCCTATATAAAGTGAAGTATATATATAAGGCAGTCCAATGAATGCTATCAAAGCAGACAGTTCTGAGGCACTTCAACTAAATAATTCAAAAAACTTTAACAACGTAAAATAAAATGATTTGAAGTTAGCTTGTAGCCTTAATATGCATCAGAATCTTATAGAGTCAATACTGTATTCAATAGTAAAAATTGTGATTTCACATGAACACAAGGACCTGGGTGTATTGAGCAAAAGAATTATCTTCCCTTGATTTATTTTCACTGTGAGTTGAATAAGAGGTCCCATTTATAGTTTAAGCATTAGGACCGTTTCATTTTAAAACCCGATTCTCTATCGACCTCAGATGAACATTGAGTTCACAGAAGGCGAATCAAATGCATGCGCTAAGTAATAGAGTTGTCTCTTCTTAGACTATACTCTGGTTGCATTCAATAATAGAGTTGCCTCCCTTTTTCAATATATTGACAGCTAATGATTTCTCAGCAAAATATAAATATTCACCGAGTTTTCATTGCAGTGATTCCACTATGAACGGTTTATCTACACATGTCTTTTGTGAAGGTCAAAGTTGTGGTTGCAAACATAAATGCCACATTAGATCTAAATAGTAGACCGACGACCTAAACGCATAAGATTCACCGGAGGACGGCTCGGCCTATTCAACATTGCAAGCTACTTCCAATTTAGCCTTCTATGCTTAGTCTTACGCATTACCGGGGCGACAGCATCAAAAGGACAACCAAACAACCCCATGATTTGCGGCACAGGAGAAAATGATTCTCCACAAACATTTTGAGTAGAACAAGAATACGAATGCTCAACCGACACCAGCAAACAATCAGACATGGCACCCCAGAAATTTAACGTTACTACCTACAAGAAGAATATGATCAAGCAAAAGACTATCGCCTACCGGTGCACGAAGTTCACCGCACATGTCACGACACAAATTTAATTTTTCAGAGACATTAAGACTAGGACAACCTCAAGTAGAACCCAAAAAGTAACCTTAGAAGAATGCACTGACATGGTAATACATAAGAAGTGCTAAGCTGGATTTTTACATAGAGGAGATGGAATGTATATTACGAATGAACCAACCAACGCCATGTATGTATGGTGCTGCCAACAGAAAACCTTCAGCGCTAAGCAATGCAGTTATGTGGCAACTTACCTATACAAGAGACACGGATCTGACAAATTTTAAAGTACAACCGGAGACGTCAGTCACTGCAATTACAACAACGGCTCTTGTGAATTAAACGACAGATCAATGCTTATGTGGGACCTGGACATAGTCGAAACATGTGAATACCCGCCGTGGTTCAACGAAAAAGAATAATTTTTCGACGCACATTTTGTCTCCAATAAACAAGATTTAGCTCTGACATTTTATAACTCGAGACTGAATTCACATAAAGGCTGTAACAACTCTAATGTTTCGCTTTCGGACCAAGGCATTATAGTGAAATTTCTCACACCATTGACGAATGTCACAATTAACGATACGATAAAGGCAAGAGTATCAGCAGTGGGTCAAAACGCTGCCTTCTTCAATACAATGCTACAGTCACTTGCCTACCAGCAAACTAAGATGACTCAAAAACTATTTTGGTCAGCTTACTTCTACGCCTCCTACAATCTAGCTGAGATTTTACAGATAGTTACCATGCTAATAGGAGAACACGCGACACTCAGCGCAAGATATTTACTGGAAAACCCAAATGTTATTGCTACAACAGGTCCGGGTTTCCTCCAAGTTTACCCTTGTACTATACTTAACTACAGTCAATACGAAATACTGCCAATGGAAGAGAATAATTGCACAGAATTTATTCCGATGATGATCAAAACAGCCGGTACAGAAAAAATAGGATATTTCAATCCAAAAGACAATGTGATACACCCAGACACCTATACAGTCAATTGCAAGACAAAAGAGGCACATTGATGATGCTGGAAGGTAACATCTCTGAATACTTTCCGAACGGGACGATTTCGCCAATTAAGGAAGCCACCGACTTGAGCATTCCGTACATCAACATCTGCAGCCAGCCCCTACAAATACAAGAAACAATATTTAGCAGAGCACATATGTTAAGATGGTCAAACACAGACGATTACGGAGAACTGAATGAAATCCTATCTACCTTAGACAGACAGAAAAGAGTACTAAAGGCTATGGGAATCGTCACGAACCGCCATAACACCCTACATTACAACACCGTAGAGAGCAGAGAGAAACTATTTGGCCCTTCACTATTCAGCTTTCTATTTGGAGGACACGTAACCTCAGGTTATGAGCTCTGGACGTTCGCTTGCAACATCATTCTTACATTAATGGTTTTATCAACAGTCATCGGAGGAATCACAAAAGGATACTTTGTGTACAGAGCAAGGAAGAGTGCAACGGTAAACGCTTTACATGTGGAGACGGCACTGGAACTAACCGACATGCCCGAACGAGAAGACGAATCTGAAAAATAGTCCGATGATGATCCATCCGCACCACCGGAAAACTTAGAAATCGAATTATCATTAGAAGACTTAAGCAGTGCACCACCATCATATAAACCCTACGTACCCAAATACTCACGACCAGGAGCAACTGACGAAAAGCGTGAATGCTTGAGGGCATGGAATGAATACTTTTCGCAGTCATACGATATACAAACCTCGCGAAGATAACCTGAACAGGTTAATGGTGTTACCAAAGCCTCAAGAAAAGATTGTAGAAGAGCCACAATAGATGTGAAGATCAATGGATTTATCTGCACATCAGTCGTCGACGCAGAAGCTACAATAAGCCTTATCAATACAAGACTTGCTCGCGATGTTAATGTTAATGTGCACAGGAAGACGACTTTTCATAGGCAGTGGAAGGTAGCAGAAAACTTTGCCTGCATAGCCATCCGACTCGGTTTCTTTCATAACTCGAGGCTGGAGTACATCTTGTCTCATATCTATGAAAATACAACAATAAAGGATCAATAGATATAAAAAGATCTTGATCTACATAACATTTTTGACCAGCTTCCTCAGCTAAAAAGAAGAAAGTAAGACCATTAAAACACGAGTGAATATAAAAACCCACACTTCTGGTCAAGAGGGACAGCCATTCCTCCTACTGGCGCTAAACCTTCATATCTGAGAGCAATCTCTAAGGCGTCCCAATCGCCCATTGAAGAAATGACCAGCCAGTGAACAGATCGGTCGAGCACTCTGTCGAACAGTCCGAGAAAATGACATACCTCTATGCTCTGCTGGTACCTCATCTGCAACACACGATTCATTCAGTACATTCTACATATTCACATATCTATATATTTTCTGGTAACATTTTATAAATATTATTTAAGAGTATGTTATACATTGTTTGATGGTAACTTGAATGCACTATGGTAGTACCAAAAATATGCTATGTTAGTATCCTGGATACACAATAATAGCTAATATTAATAACAATAACAGTAACAGCTAACAACAATAGGATACACTCTGTCTTCACCTGCCAACTCCACCTGCCAATAGCGCTATCTTAGAAACCTAAAGCCTGTTTAAACTGTTAAATACGTTTAAACGCCTTCACTTCTATATTTAATTGTTTTTACACAAAATCTTTATTGACAAAAAAAATAGCCAGGTAATGGAGCTGCTCCTACGGCGAGCAGACGAGGTCTAATAAATATGCAATGAGCCAGGCAATTGTCTGCAATGCACTTGTAGATAATTGGAATGGAGAAATATATTCAGAACACCTCTTTGCAGGTAAATCAACTGAAGATTCCATAGTATCTTTTTAATTTGCTTTCCCTAACTCTTTCGACAGTTTAAATTCAGTAATATATATCAAGAATATGGTTCAAAACATCTAACATTAGTATACACCTGCATGTTGTCTTTTTATATTGATATTCAACTTTTTCATAATGAAGCAATGCCATGTTTTGAACATTTCTTTTATTTTTAGCACCTAAGATTGTCATCTACAACAATGCTTGTGCATTACCCAGGTATGCTCTCAATCGAAATCCGGCCTTTTTCAGAGAGACAAAGTTTCTGGTATATAGATTTCACTGGCACAACCATACTGGCAAGCGGCGTATAAATATAGTCATCATAAATAGTATAACAGTATTTGGTAATATTGTTATATTACATTTTTTGCTATATTACAATATTTGCGTCATTGAGAGACGCATCTGTATTGCTGATCATGCTTGACTAATTCTGATTTCAGGATGCTGTGGTGGATATAATATAAATGCATACGACCATCTAAAAACTACAACACTCAAGTTGCAGAGCAACGGAACGCAACACTTGAGAAGCTAAAATCTTCTATAAGCTATCAGCATCAAGACAAATTCTTTCTTAGCTTACATACATTCTTATCCTTCCGTAACATAATCCATTCACTTCAACTACGAGAGGCACTTACTAACTCTGAGTTTATTATTAAGCAGCTGGTAAATGTATCTTTCCAAAAATAAACTTTGAATAAGGTGATTTGCAGTTAGAATTTATTAGTATTTTGAATGGCAATCTAAAAAGCTATTAATCTACTAGAATTTATTTTTCATCTTGCATTTTATCTCAGGGTTTGGTGTTAGCCAAATGTATAAAATTTTTTTACTTAAACCATTAGTTAATGTTTTTATTTATATTTCTTTATTTTGCTAGAAATAAAGCTGGTACCCACTTGGCATTTAATTCCTTGTTTAAAATCTGATTTTTTATGGATATGTCCGAATGCCACTGTAGGAAAACTCCATAAAACTGATTGGTAACCAAGGGGATAATACATATTAGACAAGTTCAAATCATGAAAGGAATCTTGTGAAGCTTGTTGTTTGAGTTGCTTGTCCGCAGGCAGGCAACTCTAGCAAGGTTGTTCACATGATATGAACTAATGTTAGACATTCATGCAGAAATTTTCTTGTGCGGAAATACAGTCTTTTGACCCATCAAATACCATAGAACCTTACAATAGATCAGATACTATTGAACCTTATAATATATCAGATATCATAGAACTTTACAACTGATCAAATACCATAGAACAATAGAGAAAATTCATAGCTTTCTATCAATGCTAGTCATTTTTTAATGTTTACACACAAAATTAAAATTACATTTAGTCAGGAAAAATGGAAGAACTCTAAGAACGTACCTCAAGCTGAATCATTATTTCGCAATTCATGAATTTATACTCTTGCTGATCAGAACTGCCTTCAAAACTGTCACCATCTATCGGGTGGCGATAACTGTAGATGGTGCAGGTATAGAGATTGGCATGAAAGATTACGTATAACTGACATTCCTCCTCGGCGAGCACTAAAGAAAACAGGAAAATGTGACAGTTGTATAGTGCAACAGTGTACAGCAGCTCATCAGTTTACCACCTGAAAAAAATATAACAGAACTCTTGTGTTACTAACTACTAGTAATAGAGGTTTAATAAAAGACTTTATACACTTCACCAATGATGGAGAATAACAGACTTTATACACGTCACATATAATGGAGAACAACAGATTTTATACACAACACCAGTAATGGAGAATAACAGACTTTATACGCGTCACGAATAATGGAGAATAAAAGACTGTATACACTTCACCAATAATGGAGAATAACAGTCGTTGTACACGTCACCAATAATGGAGAATAACCGACTTTATAAACTTCACCAACAATGGATAATAACAGACTTCATACACTTCACCAATAATGGAGAATTAAAGCTTTTATACACTTCACCAATGGTGGAGAATAACAGACTTGATACACTTCACCAATAATGGAGAATAACAGACTTTATACACGTTACATATAATGGAGAATAACAGACTTTATACACGTCACCAATGATGGAGAATAACATACTTTATACACGTCACCAATAATGGAGAATAACAGACTTTATACATGTCACCAACAATGGAGAATAACAGACTTTATACATGTCACCAATAATGGAGAATAACAGACTTTATACAGGTCACATATAATGGAGAATAACAGACCTTATACACAACACCAGTAATAGAGAATAACAGACTTTATACACGTCACGAATAATGGAGAATAAACGACTTTATACACTTCACCAATAATGAAGAATAACAGAATTTATAAACATCACCAATAATGGATAATAACAAACTTCATACACTTCACCAATAATGGAGAATAAAAGACTTGATACACTTCACCAATGATGGAGATTAACAGACTTTATACACTTCACCAATAATGAAGAATAACAGACTTTATACACTTCACCAATAATGGAGAATAACAGACGTTATACACGTCACCAACAATGGAGAATAACATACTTTATACATGTCACCAACAATGGAGAATAACAGACTTTATACACGTTACATATAATGGAGAATAACAGACTTTATACACGTCACCAATGATGGAGAATAACATACTTTATACACGTCACCAATAATGGAGAATAACAGACTTTATACATGTCACCAACAATGGAGAATAACAGACTTTATACATGTCACCAATAATGGAGAATAACAGACTTTATACAGGTCACATATAATGGAGAATAACAGACCTTATACACAACACCAGTAATAGAGAATAACAGACTTTATACACGTCACGAATAATGGAGAATAAACGACTTTATACACTTCACCAATAATGAAGAATAACAGACGTTATACACGTCACCAATAATGGAGAATAACAGAATTTATAAACATCACCAATAATGGATAATAACAGACTTCATACACTTCACCAATAATGGAGAATAAAAGACTTGATACTATTCACCAATGATGGAGATTAACAGACTTTATACACTTCACCAATAATGAAGAATAACAGACTTTATACACTTCACCAATAATGGAGAATAACAGACTTTATACATGTCACCAACCATGGAGAATAACATACTTTATACACGTCACATATAATGGAAAATAACAGACTTTATACATGTCACCAACAATGGAGAATAAAGGACTTTATACACTTCACCAATGATGGAGATTAACAGACTTTATACACTTCACCAATAATGAAGAATAACAGACTTTATACACTTCACCAATAATGGAGAATAACAGACTTTATACACGTCACCAACAATGGAGAATAACATACTTTATACACGTCACCAATAGTGGAGAATAACAGACTTTATACATGTCACCAACAATGGAGAATAAAAGACTTTATATATGTCACCAATAATAGAGAATAACAGACTTTATACAGGTCACCAAAAATGGAGAATAACAGATTTTATACACGTCACCAATAATGGAGAATAACAGACCTTATACATGTCACCAATAAAGGAGAATAACACACTTTATACACGTCACCAATAATAGAGAACAACAGACTTTATACATGTAACCAATAATGGAGAATAACAGACTTTATAATCTTCACCAGTAATGGAAAATCACAGACTTTATACACTTTACCAATAATGAAGAATAACATACTTTATACACGTCATCAATAATGGAAAATAACAGGCTTCATAGACGTCACCAATAATGGAGAAAAACACACTTTATACACGTCACCAATAATGGAGAATAACAGACTTTATACACTTCACCAATGGTGAAGAATAACATACTTCATACACGTCACCACTGATGGAGAATAACAGACTTTATACACTTCACCAATAATGGAGAATAACAGACCTTATACACGTCACCAATAATGGAGAATAACAGACTTTATACACTTCACAAATAATGAAGAATAACATTCTTTATACACATCATCAATAATGGAAAACAACAGACTTCATAGACGTCACCAATAATGGAAAATGACAGACTTTATACACTTCACCAATAATGGAGAATAACAGACTTCATACATGTCACCAATAATGGAGAATAACATATTTTATACACTTCACCAATAATGGATAATAACAGACTTCATACACTTCACCAATAATGGAGAATAACAGACTCTATACACTTCTCCAATAATGGAGAATAACAGACTTAATCCACTTCACCAATAATGGAGAACAACAGACTTTATACATGTCACCAATAATGGAGAACAACAGACTTTATAAACTTCACCAGTAATGGAGAATCACAGACTTTATACACTTTACCAATAATGGAGAATAACAGACTTTATACCTGTCACCAATAATGGAGAATAACAGACTTTATACATGTCACCAATAATAGAGAATAACAGACTTTATACAGGTCACCAATAATGGAGAATAACAGACTTTATACACTTCACCAATAATGGAGAATAACAGACTCTATATACTTCACCAATAATGGAGAATAACAGACTTCATACATGTCACCGATAATGGAGAATAACAGATTTTATACACTTCACCAATAATGGATAATAACAGACTTTATACACTTCACCAATAATGAAGAATGACAGACCTCATACATGTCACCAATAATGGAGAATTAGCTTATTTATAATAATATATAATAATATAATATAAATATATATAATAATAATTAGCTTATTGTGAGAATATTGCAATTGTCTGACAAAAGTGAAAAATGTAAAGTTCCAATTTCAACCAAACATGCTAGAAATGCTCCAATTGAGCTAATTAGCTTATTGTGAGAATATTACAAAAGGTCTGACAAAACTGAAAAATGTAAATTTCCAATTTCAACCAAACATGCTAGAAATGCTCCAATTGAGCTAATTAGCTTATTGTGAGAATATTACAAACGTCTGACAAAGCTGAAAAATGTAAATTTCCAATTTCAACCAAACATGCTAGAAATGCTCCAATTGAGCTAATTAGCTTATTGTGAGAATATTGCAATTGTCTGACAAAAGTGAAAAATGTAAATTTCCAATTTCAACCAAACATGCTAGAAATGCTCCAATTGAGTTAATTAGCTTATTGTGAGAATATTACAAACGTCTGACCAAACTGAAAAATGTAAATTTCCAATTTCAACCAAACATGCTAGAAATGCTCAAATTGCGCAAATAAGCCTACTGTAAGAATTTTACAAATGTCTGACAAAGCTGAAAAATGTAAATTTCCAATTTCAACCAAACATGCTAGAAATGCTCCAATTGAGCTAATTAGCTTATTGAGAGAATATTGCAATTGTCTGACAAAAGTGAAAAATGCAAATTTCCAATTTCAACTAAACATGCTAGAAATGCTCCAATTGAGCTAATTAGCTTATTTTGAGAATATTACAAACGTCTGACAAAACTGAAAAATGTAAATTTCCAATTTCAACCAAACATGCTAGAAATGCTCCAAATGCGGAAATAAGCATACTGTAAGAAGTGTACAAACGTCTGACAAAACTGAAAAATGTAAATTTCCAATTTCAACCAAACATGCTAGAAATGCTCCAATTGAGCTAATTAGCTTATTGAGAGAATATTGCAATTGTCTGACAAAAGTGAAAAATGCAAATTTCCAATTTCAACTAAACATGCTAGAAATGCTCCAATTGAGCTAATTAGCTTATTGTGAGAATATTACAAACTTCTGTCAAAACTGAAAAATGTAAATTTTCAATTTCAACCAAACATGCTAGAAATGCTCCAATTGAGCTAGTTGGCTTATTGTGAGAATATTGCAATTGTCTGACAAAAGTGAAAAATGTAAATTTTCAATTTCAACCAAACATGCTAGAAATGCTCCAATTGAGCTAATTAGCTTATTGTGAGAATATTACAAACGTCCCACAAAAGTGAAAAATGTAAATTTCCAATTTCAACCAAACATGCTAGAATTGCTCAAATTGAGCTAATTAGCTTATTGTGAGAATATTACCAACGTCTGACAAAACTGAAAAATGTAAATTTCCAATTTCAACCAAACATGCTAGAAATGCTCCAATTGAGCTAATTAGCTTATTGTGAGAATATTACAAACGTCTGACCAAACTGGAAAATGTAAATTTCCAATTTCAACCAAACAAGCTAGAAATGTTCCAATTGAGCTAATTAGCTTATTGTGAGAATATTACAAACGTCTGACAAAACTGAAAAATAGAAATTTCCAATTTCAACCAAACATGCTAGAAATGCTCCAATTGAGCTAATTAGCTTATTGATAGAATATTGCAATTGTCTGACAAAACTGAAAAATGTGAATTTCCAATTTCAACCAAACATGCTAGAAATGCTCCAATTGAGCTAATTAGCTAATTGTTAGAATATTACAAACAACTGACAAAAGTGAAAAATGTAAATTTCCAATTTCAACCAAACATGCTAGAAATGCTCCAATTGAGCTAATTAGCTCATTGTGAGAATATTACAAACGTCTGAAAAAACTGAAAAATGTAAATTTCCAATTTCAACCAAACATGCTAGAAATGCTCCAATTGAGCTAATTAGCTTATTGTGAGAATATTACAAACGTCTGACCAAACTGAAAAATGTAAATTTCCAATTTCAACCAAACATGCTAGAAATGCTCCAATTGAGCTAATTAGCTTATTGTGAGAATATTGCAATTGTATGACAAAAGCGAAAAATGTAAATTTCCAATTTCAACCAAACATGCTAGAAATGCTCCAATTGAGCTAATTAGCTTATTGTGAGAATATTACAAACGTCTGACAAAAGTGAAAAATGTAAATTTCCAATTTCAACCAAACATGCTAGAAATGCTCCAATTGAGCTAATTAGCTTATTGTGAGAATATTACAAACGTCTGACAAAACTGAAAAATGTAAATTGCCAATTTCAACCAAACATGCTAGAAATGCTCCAATTGAGCTAATTAGCTTATTGTGAGAATATTGCAATTGTCTGACAAAAGCGAAAAATGTAAATTTCCAATTTCAACCAAACATGCTAGAAATGCTCCAATTGAGCTAATTAGCTCATTGTGAGAATATTACAAACGTCTGACAAAAGTAAAAAATGTAAAATTCTGATTTCAACCAAACATGCTAGAAATGCTCCAATTGAGCTAATTAGCTTATTGTGAGAATATTACAAACGTCTGACAAAACTGAAAAATAGAAATTTCCAATTTCAACCAAACATGCTAGAAATGCTCCAATTGAGCTAATTAGCTTATTGTGAGAATATTACAAACGTCTGACAAAACTGAAAAATGTAAATTTCCAATTTCAACCAAACATGCTAGAAATGCTCCAATTGCGCAAATAAGCCTACTGTAAAAATTTTACAAACGTCTGACAAAAGTGAAAAATGTAAATTTCCAATTTCAACCAAACATGCTAGAAATGCTCCAATTGAGCTAATTAGCTTATTGTGAGAATATTGCAATTGTCTGACAAAAGTGAAAAATGTAAATTTCCAATTTCAACCAAACATGCTAGAAATGCTCCAATTGAGCTAATTAGCTTATTGTGAGAATATTGCAATTGTCTGACAAAAGTGAAAAATGTAAATTTCCAATTTCAACCAAACATGCTAGAAATGCTCCAATTGAGTTAATTAGCTTATTGTGAGAATATTACAAACGTCTGACCAAACTGAAAAATGTAAATTTCCAATTTCAACCAAACATGCTAGAAATGCTCAAATTGCGCAAATAAGCTTACTGTAAGAATTTTACAAATGTCTGACAAAGCTGAAAAATGTAAATTTCCAATTTCAACCAAACATGCTAGAAATGCTCCAATTGAGCTAATTAGCTTATTGAGAGAATATTGCAATTGTCTGACAAAAGTGAAAAATGCAAATTTCCAATTTCAACTAAACATGCTAGAAATGCTCCAATTGAGCTAATTAGCTTATTTTGAGAATATTACAAACGTCTGACAAAAGTGAAAAATGTAAATTTCCAATTTCAACCAAACATGCTAGAAATGCTCCAAATGCGGAAATAAGCATACTGTAAGAAGTGTACAAACGTCTGACAAAACTGAAAAATGTAAATTTCCAATTTCAACCAAACATGCTAGAAATGCTCCAATTGAGCTAATTAGCTTATTGAGAGAATATTGCAATTGTCTGACAAAAGTGAAAAATGCAAATTTCCAATTTCAACTAAACATGCTAGAAATGCTCCAATTGAGCTAATTAGCTTATTGTGAGAATATTACAAACTTCTGTCAAAACTGAAAAATGTAAATTTTCAATTTCAACCAAACATGCTAGAAATGCTCCAATTGAGCTAGTTGGCTTATTGTGAGAATATTGCAATTGTCTGACAAAAGTGAAAAATGTAAATTTTCAATTTCAACCAAACATGCTAGAAATGCTCCAATTGAGCTAATTAGCTTATTGTGAGAATATTACAAACGTCCCACAAAAGTGAAAAATGTAAATTTCCAATTTCAACCAAACATGCTAGAATTGCTCAAATTGAGCTAATTAGCTTATTGTGAGAATATTACCAACGTCTGACAAAACTGAAAAATGTAAATTTCCAATTTCAACCAAACATGCTAGAAATGCTCCAATTGAGCTAATTAGCTTATTGTGAGAATATTACAAACGTCTGACCAAACTGGAAAATGTAAATTTCCAATTTCAACCAAACAAGCTAGAAATGTTCCAATTGAGCTAATTAGCTTATTGTGAGAATATTATAAACGTCTGACAAAACTGAAAAATAGAAATTTCCAATTTCAACCAAACATGCTAGAAATGCTCCAATTGAGCTAATTAGCTTATTGATAGAATATTGCAATTGTCTGACAAAACTGAAAAATGTGAATTTCCAATTTCAACCAAACATGCTAGAAATGCTCCAATTGAGCTAATTAGCTAATTGTTAGAATATTACAAACAACTGACAAAAGTGAAAAATGTAAATTTCCAATTTCAACCAAACATGCTAGAAATGCTCCAATTGAGCTAATTAGCTCATTGTGAGAATATTACAAACGTCTGAAAAAACTGAAAAATGTAAATTTCCAATTTCAACCAAACATGCTAGAAATGCTCCAATTGAGCTAATTAGCTTATTGTGAGAATATTACAAACGTCTGACCAAACTGAAAAATGTAAATTTCCAATTTCAACCAAACATGCTAGAAATGCTCCAATTGAGCTAATTAGCTTATTGTGAGAATATTGCAATTGTATGACAAAAGCGAAAAATGTAAATTTCCAATTTCAACCAAACATGCTAGAAATGCTCCAATTGAGCTAATTAGCTTATTGTGAGAATATTACAAACGTCTGACAAAAGTGAAAAATGTAAATTTCCAATTTCAACCAAACATGCTAGAAATGCTCCAATTGAGCTAATTAGCTTATTGTGAGAATATTGCAATTGTCTGACAAAAGCGAAAAATGTAAATTTCCAATTTCAACCAAACATGCTAGAAATGCTCCAATTGAGCTAATTAGCTCATTGTGAGAATATTACAAACGTCTGACAAAAGTAAAAAATGTAAAATTCTGATTTCAACCAAACATGCTAGAAATGCTCCAATTGAGCTAATTAGCTTATTGTGAGAATATTACAAACGTCTGACAAAACTGAAAAATAGAAATTTCCAATTTCAACCAAACATGCTAGAAATGCTCCAATTGAGCTAATTAGCTTATTGTGAGAATATTACAAACTTCTGTCAAAACTGAAAAATGTAAATTTTCAATTTCAACCAAACATGCTAGAAATGCTCCAATTGAGCTAGTTGGCTTATTGTGAGAATATTGCAATTGTCTGACAAAAGTGAAAAATGTAAATTTTCAATTTCAACCAAACATGCTAGAAATGCTCCAATTGAGCTAATTAGCTTATTGTGAGAATATTACAAACGTCCCACAAAAGTGAAAAATGTAAATTTCCAATTTCAACCAAACATGCTAGAATTGCTCAAATTGAGCTAATTAGCTTATTGTGAGAATATTACCAACGTCTGACAAAACTGAAAAATGTAAATTTCCAATTTCAACCAAACATGCTAGAAATGCTCCAATTGAGCTAATTAGCTTATTGTGAGAATATTACAAACGTCTGACCAAACTGGAAAATGTAAATTTCCAATTTCAACCAAACAAGCTAGAAATGTTCCAATTGAGCTAATTAGCTTATTGTGAGAATATTACAAACGTCTGACAAAACTGAAAAATAGAAATTTCCAATTTCAACCAAACATGCTAGAAATGCTCCAATTGAGCTAATTAGCTTATTGATAGAATATTGCAATTGTCTGACAAAACTGAAAAATGTGAATTTCCAATTTCAACCAAACATGCTAGAAATGCTCCAATTGAGCTAATTAGCTAATTGTTAGAATATTACAAACAACTGACAAAAGTGAAAAATGTAAATTTCCAATTTCAACCAAACATGCTAGAAATGCTCCAATTGAGCTAATTAGCTCATTGTGAGAATATTACAAACGTCTGAAAAAACTGAAAAATGTAAATTTCCAATTTCAACCAAACATGCTAGAAATGCTCCAATTGAGCTAATTAGCTTATTGTGAGAATATTACAAACGTCTGACCAAACTGAAAAATGTAAATTTCCAATTTCAACCAAACATGCTAGAAATGCTCCAATTGAGCTAATTAGCTTATTGTGAGAATATTGCAATTGTATGACAAAAGCGAAAAATGTAAATTTCCAATTTCAACCAAACATGCTAGAAATGCTCCAATTGAGCTAATTAGCTTATTGTGAGAATATTACAAACGTCTGACAAAAGTGAAAAATGTAAATTTCCAATTTCAACCAAACATGCTAGAAATGCTCCAATTGAGCTAATTAGCTTATTGTGAGAATATTACAAACGTCTGACAAAACTGAAAAATGTAAATTGCCAATTTCAACCAAACATGCTAGAAATGCTCCAATTGAGCTAATTAGCTTATTGTGAGAATATTGCAATTGTCTGACAAAAGCGAAAAATGTAAATTTCCAATTTCAACCAAACATGCTAGAAATGCTCCAATTGAGCTAATTAGCTCATTGTGAGAATATTACAAACGTCTGACAAAAGTAAAAAATGTAAAATTCTGATTTCAACCAAACATGCTAGAAATGCTCCAATTGAGCTAATTAGCTTATTGTGAGAATATTACAAACGTCTGACAAAACTGAAAAATAGAAATTTCCAATTTCAACCAAACATGCTAGAAATGCTCCAATTGAGCTAATTAGCTTATTGTGAGAATATTACAAACGTCTGACAAAACTGAAAAATGTAAATTTCCAATTTCAACCAAACATGCTAGAAATGCTCCAATTGCGCAAATAAGCCTACTGTAAAAATTTTACAAACGTCTGACAAAAGTGAAAAATGTAAATTTCCAATTTCAACCAAACATGCTAGAAATGCTCCAATTGAGCTAATTAGCTTATTGTGAGAATATTGCAATTGTCTGACAAAAGTGAAAAATGTAAATTTCCAATTTCAACCAAACATGCTAGAAATGCTCCAATTGAGCTAATTAGCTTATTGTGAGAATATTGCAATTGTCTGACAAAAGTGAAAAATGTAAATTTCCAATTTCAACCAAACATGCTAGAAATGCTCCAATTGAGTTAATTAGCTTATTGTGAGAATATTACAAACGTCTGACCAAACTGAAAAATGTAAATTTCCAATTTCAACCAAACATGCTAGAAATGCTCAAATTGCGCAAATAAGCTTACTGTAAGAATTTTACAAATGTCTGACAAAGCTGAAAAATGTAAATTTCCAATTTCAACCAAACATGCTAGAAATGCTCCAATTGAGCTAATTAGCTTATTGAGAGAATATTGCAATTGTCTGACAAAAGTGAAAAATGCAAATTTCCAATTTCAACTAAACATGCTAGAAATGCTCCAATTGAGCTAATTAGCTTATTTTGAGAATATTACAAACGTCTGACAAAACTGAAAAATGTAAATTTCCAATTTCAACCAAACATGCTAGAAATGCTCCAAATGCGGAAATAAGCATACTGTAAGAAGTGTACAAACGTCTGACAAAACTGAAAAATGTAAATTTCCAATTTCAACCAAACATGCTAGAAATGCTCCAATTGAGCTAATTAGCTTATTGAGAGAATATTGCAATTGTCTGACAAAAGTGAAAAATGCAAATTTCCAATTTCAACTAAACATGCTAGAAATGCTCCAATTGAGCTAATTAGCTTATTGTGAGAATATTACAAACTTCTGTCAAAACTGAAAAATGTAAATTTTCAATTTCAACCAAACATGCTAGAAATGCTCCAATTGAGCTAGTTGGCTTATTGTGAGAATATTGCAATTGTCTGACAAAAGTGAAAAATGTAAATTTTCAATTTCAACCAAACATGCTAGAAATGCTCCAATTGAGCTAATTAGCTTATTGTGAGAATATTACAAACGTCCCACAAAAGTGAAAAATGTAAATTTCCAATTTCAACCAAACATGCTAGAATTGCTCAAATTGAGCTAATTAGCTTATTGTGAGAATATTACCAACGTCTGACAAAACTGAAAAATGTAAATTTCCAATTTCAACCAAACATGCTAGAAATGCTCCAATTGAGCTAATTAGCTTATTGTGAGAATATTACAAACGTCTGACCAAACTGGAAAATGTAAATTTCCAATTTCAACCAAACAAGCTAGAAATGTTCCAATTGAGCTAATTAGCTTATTGTGAGAATATTATAAACGTCTGACAAAACTGAAAAATAGAAATTTCCAATTTCAACCAAACATGCTAGAAATGCTCCAATTGAGCTAATTAGCTTATTGATAGAATATTGCAATTGTCTGACAAAACTGAAAAATGTGAATTTCCAATTTCAACCAAACATGCTAGAAATGCTCCAATTGAGCTAATTAGCTAATTGTTAGAATATTACAAACAACTGACAAAAGTGAAAAATGTAAATTTCCAATTTCAACCAAACATGCTAGAAATGCTCCAATTGAGCTAATTAGCTCATTGTGAGAATATTACAAACGTCTGAAAAAACTGAAAAATGTAAATTTCCAATTTCAACCAAACATGCTAGAAATGCTCCAATTGAGCTAATTAGCTTATTGTGAGAATATTACAAACGTCTGACCAAACTGAAAAATGTAAATTTCCAATTTCAACCAAACATGCTAGAAATGCTCCAATTGAGCTAATTAGCTTATTGTGAGAATATTGCAATTGTATGACAAAAGCGAAAAATGTAAATTTCCAATTTCAACCAAACATGCTAGAAATGCTCCAATTGAGCTAATTAGCTTATTGTGAGAATATTACAAACGTCTGACAAAAGTGAAAAATGTAAATTTCCAATTTCAACCAAACATGCTAGAAATGCTCCAATTGAGCTAATTAGCTTATTGTGAGAATATTGCAATTGTCTGACAAAAGCGAAAAATGTAAATTTCCAATTTCAACCAAACATGCTAGAAATGCTCCAATTGAGCTAATTAGCTCATTGTGAGAATATTACAAACGTCTGACAAAAGTAAAAAATGTAAAATTCTGATTTCAACCAAACATGCTAGAAATGCTCCAATTGAGCTAATTAGCTTATTGTGAGAATATTACAAACGTCTGACAAAACTGAAAAATAGAAATTTCCAATTTCAACCAAACATGCTAGAAAGGCTCCAATTGAGCTAATTAGCTTATTGTGAGAATATTGCAATTGTCTGACAAAAGTGAAAAATGTAAATTTCCAATTTCAACCAAACATGCTAGAAATGCTCCAATTGAGCTAATTAGCTTATTGTGAGAATATTACAAACTTCTGTCAAAACTGAAAAATGTAAATTTTCAATTTCAACCAAACATGCTAGAAATGCTCCAATTGAGCTAGTTGGCTTATTGTGAGAATATTGCAATTGTCTGACAAAAGTGAAAAATGTAAATTTTCAATTTCAACCAAACATGCTAGAAATGCTCCAATTGAGCTAATTAGCTTATTGTGAGAATATTACAAACGTCCCACAAAAGTGAAAAATGTAAATTTCCAATTTCAACCAAACATGCTAGAATTGCTCAAATTGAGCTAATTAGCTTATTGTGAGAATATTACCAACGTCTGACAAAACTGAAAAATGTAAATTTCCAATTTCAACCAAACATGCTAGAAATGCTCCAATTGAGCTAATTAGCTTATTGTGAGAATATTACAAACGTCTGACCAAACTGGAAAATGTAAATTTCCAATTTCAACCAAACAAGCTAGAAATGTTCCAATTGAGCTAATTAGCTTATTGTGAGAATATTATAAACGTCTGACAAAACTGAAAAATAGAAATTTCCAATTTCAACCAAACATGCTAGAAATGCTCCAATTGAGCTAATTAGCTTATTGATAGAATATTGCAATTGTCTGACAAAACTGAAAAATGTGAATTTCCAATTTCAACCAAACATGCTAGAAATGCTCCAATTGAGCTAATTAGCTAATTGTTAGAATATTACAAACAACTGACAAAAGTGAAAAATGTAAATTTCCAATTTCAACCAAACATGCTAGAAATGCTCCAATTGAGCTAATTAGCTCATTGTGAGAATATTACAAACGTCTGAAAAAACTGAAAAATGTAAAATTCTGATTTCAACCAAACATGCTAGAAATGCTCCAATTGAGCTAATTAGCTTATTGTGAGAATATTACAAACGTCTGACAAAACTGAAAAATAGAAATTTCCAATTTCAACCAAACATGCTAGAAAGGCTCCAATTGAGCTAATTAGCTTATTGTGAGAATATTGCAATTGTCTGACAAAAGTGAAAAATGTAAATTTCCAATTTCAACCAAACATGCTAGAAATGCTCCAATTGAGCTAATTAGCTTATTGTGAGAATATTACAAACGTCTGACAAAACTGAAAAATGTAAATTTCCAATTTCAACCAAACATGCTAGAAATGCTCCAATTGCGCAAATAAGCCTACTGTAAAAATTTTACAAACGTCTGACAAAAGTGAAAAATGTAAATTTCCAATTTCAACCAAACATGCTAGAAATGCTCCAATTGAGCTAATTAGCTTATTGTGAGAATATTGCAATTGTCTGACAAAAGTGAAAAATGTAAATTTCCAATTTCAACCAAACATGCTAGAAATGCTCCAATTGAGCTAATTAGCTTATTGTGAGAATATTACAAACGTCTAACAAAAGTGAAAAATGTAAATTTCCAATTTCAACCAAACATGCTAGAAATGCTCCAATTGAGCTAATTAGCTTATTGTGAGAATATTACAAACGTCTGACAAAACTGAAAAATGTAAATTTCCAATTTCAACTAAACATGCTAGAAATGCTCCAATTGAGCTAATTAGCTTATTGTGAGAATATTACAAACGTCTGACAAAACTGAAAAATGTAAATTTCCAATTTCAACCAAACATGCTAGAAATGCTCCAATTGAGCTAATTAGCTTATTGTGAGAATATTGCAACTGTTTGACAAAAGTGAAAAATGTAAATTTCCAATTTCAACCAAACATGCTAGAAATGCTCCAATTGAGCTAATTAGCTTATTGTGAGAATATTACAAACGTCTGACAAAAGTGAAAAATGTAAATTTCCAATTTCAACCAAACATGCTAGAAATGCTCCAATTGAGCTAATTAGCTTATTGTGAGAATATTGCAATTGTATGACAAAAGCGAAAAATGTAAATTTCCAATTTCAACCAAACATGCTAGAAATGCTCCAATTGAGCTAATTAGCTTATTGTGAGAATATTACAAACGTTTGACAAAAGTGAAAAATGTAAATTTCCAATTTCAACCAAACATGCTAGAAATGCTCCAATTGAGCTAATTAGCTTATTGTGAGAATATTACAAACGTCTGACAAAACTGAAAAATGAAAATTGCCAATTTCAACCAAACATGCTAGAAATGCTCCAATTGAGCTAATTAGCTTATTGTGAGAATATTGCAATTGTCTGACAAAAGCGAAAAATGTAAATTTCCAATTTCAACCAAACATGCTAGAAATGCTCCAATTGAGCTAATTAGCTCATTGTGAGAATATTACAAACGTCTGACAAAAGTGAAAAATGTAAATTTCCAATTTCAACCAAACATGCTAGAAATGCTCCAATTGAGCTAATTAGCTTATTGTGAGAATATTACAAACGTCTGACAAAACTGAAAAATAGAACTTTCCAATTTCAACCAAACATGCTAGAAAGGCTCCAATTGAGCTAATTAGCTCATTGTGAGAATATTGCAATTGTCTGACAAAAGTGAAAAATGTAAATTTCCAATTTCAACCAAACATGCTAGAAATGCTCCAATTGAGCTAATTAGCTTATTGTGAGAATATTACAAACGTCTGACCAAACTGAAAAATGTAAATTTCCAATTTCAACCAAACATGCTAGAAATGCTCCAATTGAGCTAATTAGCTTATTGTGAGAATATTACAAACGTCTGACAAAAGTGAAAAATTTACAATTCAAATTTAAATCAAACATGCTAGAAATGCTCCAATTGCGCAAATAAGCCAACTGTGAAAATTTTACAAACGTCTGACAAAACTGAAAATTTAAATTTTCAATTTCAACCAAACATGCTAGAAATGCTCCAATTGAGCTAATTAGCTTATTGTGAGAATATTGCAATTGTTTGACAAAAGTGAAAAATGTAAATTTCCAATTTCAACCAAACATGCTAGAAATGCTCCAATTGAGCTAATTAGTTTATTGTGAGAATATTGCAATTGTCTGACAAAAGTGAAAAATGTAAATTTCCAATTTCAACCAAACATGCTAGAAATGTTCCAATTGAGCTAATTAGCTTATTGTGAGAATATTGCAATTGTCTGACAAAAGTGAAAAATGTAAATTTCCAATTTCAACCAAACATGCTAGAAATGCTCCAATTGAGCTAATTAGCCTATTGTGAGAATATTACAAACGTCTGACAAAACTGAAAAATGTAAATTTCCAATTTCAACCAAACATGCTAGAATTGCTCCAATTGAGCTAATTAGCTTATTGTGAGAATATTACAAACGTCTGACAAAAGTGAAAAATTTACAATTCCAATTTAAATCAAACATGCTAGAAATGCTCCAATTGCGCAAATAAGCCTACTGTAAAAATTTTACAAACGTCTGACAAAACTGAAAATTTAAATTTTCAATTTCAACCAAACATGCTAGAAATGCTCCAATTGAGCTAATTAGCTTATTGTGAGAATATTGCAATTGTTTGACAAAAGCGAAAAATGTAAATTTCCAATTTCAACCAAACATGCTAGAAATGCTCCAATTGAGCTAATTAGCTTATTGTGAGAATATTGCAATTGTCTGACAAAAGTGAAAAATGTAAATTTCCAATTTCAACCAAACATGCTAGAAATGTTCCAATTGAGCTAATTAGCTAATTGTGAGAATATTGCAATTGTCTGACAAGAGTGAAAAATGTAAATTTCCAATTTCAACCAAACATGCTAGAAATGCTCCAATTGAGCTAATTAGCTTATTGTGAGAATATTACAAACGTCTGACAAAACTGAAAAATGTAAATTTCCAATTTCAACCAAACATGCTAGAAATGCTCCAATTGAGCTAATTAGCTTATTGTGAGAATATTACAAACGTCTGACAAAAGTGAAAAATTTAAAATTCCAATTTAAATCAAACATGCTAGAAATGCTCCAATTGCGCAAATAAGCCTACTGTAAAAATTTTACAAACGTCTGACAAAACTGAAAATTAAAATTTTCAATTTCAACCAAACATGCTAGAAATGCTCCAATTGAGCTAATTAGCTTATTTTGAGAATATTGCAATTGTTTGACAAAAGCGAAAAATGTAAATTTCCAATTTCAACCAAACATGCTAGAAATGCTCCAATTGAGCTAATTAGCTTATTGTGAGAATATTGCAATTGTCTGACAAAAGTGAAAAATGTAAATTTCCAATTTCAACCAAACATGCTAGAAATGTTCCAATTGAGCTAATTAGCTAATTGTGAGAATATTGCAATTGTCTGACAAAAGTGAAAAATGTAAATTTCCAATTTCAACCAAACATGCTAGAAATGCTCCAATTGAGCTAATTAGCTTATTGTGAGAATATTACAAACGTCTGACAAAACTGAAAAATGTAAATTTCCAATTTCAACCAAACATGCTAGAAATGCTCCAATTGAGCTAATTAGCTTATTGTGAGAATATTACAAACGTCTGACAAAAGTGAAAAATTTAAAATTCCAATTTCAATCAAACATGCTAGAAATGCTCCAATTGCGCAAATAAGCCTACTGTAAGAATTTTACAAACGTCTGACAAAACTGAAAATTTAAATTTTGAATTTCAACCAAACATGCTAGAAATGCTCCAATTGAGCTAATTAGCTTATTGTGAGAATATTGCAATTGTTTGACAAAAGTGACAAATGTAAATTTCCAATTTCAACCAAACATGCTAGAAATGCTCCAATTGAGCTAACTAGCTTATCGTGAGAATATTACAAACGTCTGACAAAAGTGAAAAATAGAAATTTCCAATTTCAACCAAACATGCTAGAAATGCTCCAATTGAGCTAATTAGCTTATTGTGAGAATATTACAAACGTCTGACTAAACTGAAAAATGTAAATTTCCAATTTCAACCAAACAAGCTAGAAATGCTCCAATTGAGCTAATTAGCTTATTGATAGAATATTGCAATTGTCTGACAAAACTGAAAAATGTAAATTTCCAATTTCAACCAAACATGCTAGAAATGCTCCAATTGAGCTAATTAGCTTATTGTGAGAATATTGCAATTGTCTGACAAAAGCGAAAAATGTAAATTTCCAATTTCAACCAAACATGCTAGAAATGCTCCAATTGAGCTAATTAGCTCATTGTGAGAATATTACAAACGTCTGACAAAAGTAAAAAATGTAAATTTCTGATTTCAACCAAACATGCTAGAAATGCTCCAATTGAGCTAATTAGCTTATTGTGAGAATATTACAAACGTCTGACAAAACTGAAAAATAGAAATTTCCAATTTCAACCAAACATGCTAGAAAGGCTCCAATTGAGCTAATTAGCTTATTGTGAGAATATTGCAATTGTCTGACAAAAGTGAAAAATGTAAATTTCCAATTTCAACCAAACATGCTAGAAATGCTCCAATTGAGCTAATTAGCTTATTGTGAGAATATTACAAACGTCTGACAAAAGTAAAAAATGTAAATTTCTGATTTCAACCAAACATGCTAGAAATGCTCCAATTGAGCTAATTAGCTTATTGTGAGAATATTACAAACGTCTGACAAAACTGAAAAATGTAAATTTCCAATTTCAACCAAACATGCTAGAAAGGCTCCAATTGAGCTAATTAGCTTATTGTGAGAATATTGCAATTGTCTGACAAAAGTGAAAAATGTAAATTTCCAATTTCAACCAAACATGCTAGAAATGCTCCAATTGAGCTAATTAGCTTATTGTGAGAATATTACAAACGTCTGACAAAAGTGAAAAATGTAAATTTCCAATTTCAACCAAACATGCTAGAAATGCTCCAATTGAGCTAATTAGCTTATTGTGAGAATATTACAAACGTCCGACAAAAGTGAAAAATGTAAACTTCCAATTTCAACCAAACATGCTAGAAATGCTCAAATTGAGCTAATTAGCTTATTGTGAGAATATTACAAACGTCTGACAAAACTGAAAAATGTAAATTTCCAATTTCAACCAAACATGCTAGAAATGTTCCAATTGAGCTAATTAGCTTATTGTGAGAATATTACAAACGTCCGACAAAAGTGAAAAATGTAAATTTCCAATTTCAACCAAACAAGCTAGAAATGCTCCAATTGAGCTAATTAGCTTATTGTGAGAATATTACAAACGTCTGACAAAACTGAAAAATAGAAATTTCCAATTTCAACCAAACATGCTAGAAATGCTCCAATTGAGCTAATTAGCTTATTGATAGAATATTGCAATTGTCTGACAAAACTGAAAAATGTAAATTTCCAATTTCAACCAAACATGCTAGAAATGCTCCAATTGAGCTAATTAGCTTATTGTTAGAATATTACAAACGTCTGACAAAAGTGAAAAATGTAAATTTCCAATTTCAACCAAACATGCTAGAAATGCTTCAGTTGAGCTAATTAGCTTATTGTGAGAATATTACAAACGTCTGACAAAACTGAAAAATGTAAATTTCCAATTTCAACCAAACATGCTAGAAATGCTCCAATTGAGCTAATTAGCTTATTGTGAGAATATTACAAACGTCTGACAAAAGTAAAAAATGTAAATTTCTGATTTCAACCAAACATGCTAGAATTGCTCCAATTGAGCTAATTAGCTTATTGTGAGAATATTACAAACGTCTGACAAAACTGAAAAATGTAAATTTCCAATTTCAACCAAACATGCTAGAAATGCTCCAATTGAGCTAGTTAGCTTATTGTGAGAATATTGCAATTGTCTGACAAAGGTGAAAAATGTAAATTTTCAATTTCAACCAAACATGCTAGAAATGCTCCAATTGAGCTAATTAGCTTATTGTGAGAATATTACAAACGTCCCACAAAAGTGAAAAATGTAAATTTCCAATTTCAACCAAACATGCTAGAAATGCTCAAATTGAGCTAATTAGCTTATTGTGAGAATATTACAAACGTCTGACAAAACTGAAAAATGTAAATTTCCAATTTCAACCAAACATGCTAGAAATGCTCCAATTGAGCTAATTAGCTTATTGTGAGAATATTACAAACGTCTGACCAAACTGAAAAATGTAAATTTCCAATTTCAACCAAACAAGCTAGAAATGCTCCAATTGAGCTAATTAGCTTATTGTGAGAATATTACAAACGTCTGACAAAACTGAAAAATAGAAATTTCCAATTTCAACCAAACATGCTAGAAATGCTCCAATTGAGCTAATTAGCTTATTGATAGAATATTGCAATTGTCTGACAAAACTGAAAAATGTAAATTTCCAATTTCAACCAAACATGCTAGAAATGCTCCAATTGAGCTAATTAGCTAATTGTTAGAATATTACAAACGTCTGACAAAAGTGAAAAATGTAAATTTCCAATTTCAACCAAACATGCTAGAAATGCTCCAATTGAGCTAATTAGCTTATTGTGAGAATATTACAAACGTCTGACAAAACTGAAAAATGTAAATTTCCAATTTCAACCAAACATGCTAGAATTGCTCCAATTGAGCTAATTAGCTTATTGTGAGAATATTACAAACGTCTGACAAAACTGAAAAATGTAAATTTCCAATTTCAACCAAACATGCTAGAAATGCTCCAATTGAGCTAATTAGCTTATTGTGAGAATATTGCAACTGTTTGACAAAAGTGAAAAATGTAAATTTCCAATTTCAACCAAACATGCTAGAAATGCTCCAATTGAGCTAATTAGCTTATTGTGAGAATATTGCAATTGTATGACAAAAGCGAAAAATGTAAATTTCCAATTTCAACCAAACATGCTAGAAATGCTCCAATTGAGCTAATTAGCTTATTGTGAGAATATTACAAACGTCTGACAAAACTGAAAAATGTAAATTGCCAATTTCAACCAAACATGCTAGAAATGCTCCAATTGAGCTAATTAGCTTATTGTGAGAATATTGCAATTGTCTGACAAAAGCGAAAAATGTAAATTTCCAATTTCAACCAAACATGCTAGAAATGCTCCAATTGAGCTAATTAGCTCATTGTGAGAATATTACAAACGTCTGACAAAAGTGAAAAATGTAAATTTCCAATTTCAACCAAACATGCTAGAAATGCTCCAATTGAGCTAATTAGCTTATTGTGAGAATATTACAAACGTCTGACAAAACTGAAAAATAGAACTTTCCAATTTCAACCAAACATGCTAGAAAGGCTCCAATTGAGCTAATTAGCTCATTGTGAGAATATTGCAATTGTCTGACAAAAGTGAAAAATGTAAATTTCCAATTTCAACCAAACATGCTAGAAATGCTCCAATTGAGCTAATTAGCTTATTGTGAGAATATTACAAACGTCTGACCAAACTGAAAAATGTAAATTTCCAATTTCAACCAAACATGCTAGAAATGCTCCAATTGAGCTAATTAGCTTATTGTGAGAATATTACAAACGTCTGACAAAAGTGAAAAATTTACAATTCAAATTTAAATCAAACATGCTAGAAATGCTCCAATTGCGCAAATAAGCCTACTGTAAAAATTTTACAAACGTCTGACAAAACTGAAAATTTAAATTTTCAATTTCAATCAAACATGCTAGAAATGCTCCAATTGAGCTAATTAGCTTATTGTGAGAATATTGCAATTGTTTGACAAAAGTGAAAAATGTAAATTTCCAATTTCAACCAAACATGCTAGAAATGCTCCAATTGAGCTAATTAGCTTATTGTGAGAATATTGCAATTGTCTGACAAAAGTGAAAAATGTAAATTTCCAATTTCAACCAAACATGCTAGAAATGCTCCAATTGAGCTAATTAGCTTATTGTGAGAATATTACAAACGTCTGACAAAACTGAAAAATGTAAATTTCCAATTTCAACCAAACATGCTAGAAATGCTCCAATTGAGCTAATTAGCTTATTGTGAGAATATTACAAACGTCTGACAAAAGTGAAAAATTTACAATTCCAATTTAAATCAAACATGCTAGAAATGCTCCAATTGCGCAAATAAGCCTACTGTAAAAATTTTACAAACGTCTGACAAAACTGAAAATTTAAATTTTCAATTTCAACCAAACATGCTAGAAATGCTCCAATTGAGCTAATTAGCTTATTGTGAGAATATTGCAATTGTTTGACAAAAGCGAAAAATGTAAATTTCCAATTTCAACCAAACATGCTAGAAATGCTCCAATTGAGCTAATTAGCTTATTGTGAGAATATTGCAATTGTCTGACAAAAGTGAAAAATGTAAATTTCCAATTTCAACCAAACATGCTAGAAATGTTCCAATTGAGCTAATTAGCTAATTGTGAGAATATCGCAATTGTCTGACAAAAGTGAAAAATGTAAATTTCCAATTTCAACCAAACATGCTAGAAATGCTCCAATTGAGCTAATTAGCTTATTGTGAGAATATTACAAACGTCTGACAAAACTGAAAAATGTAAATTTCCAATTTCAACCAAACATGCTAGAAATGCTCCAATTGAGCTAATTAGCTTATTGTGAGAATATTACAAACGTCTGACAAAAGTGAAAAATTTAAAATTCCAATTTCAATCAAACATGCTAGAAATGCTCCAATTGCGCAAATAAGCCTACTGTAAGAATTTTACAAACGTCTGACAAAACTGAAAATTTAAATTTTGAATTTCAACCAAACATGCTAGAAATGCTCCAATTGAGCTAATTAGCTTATTGTGAGAATATTGCAATTGTTTGACAAAAGTGACAAATGTAAATTTCCAATTTCAACCAAACATGCTAGAAATGCTCCAATTGAGCTAACTAGCTTATCGTGAGAATATTACAAACGTCTGACAAAAGTGAAAAATAGAAATTTCCAATTTCAACCAAACATGCTAGAAATGCTCCAATTGAGCTAATTAGCTTATTGTGAGAATATCACAAACGTCTGACTAAACTGAAAAATGTAAATTTCCAATTTCAACCAAACAAGCTAGAAATGCTCCAATTGAGCTAATTAGCTTATTGATAGAATATTGCAATTGTCTGACAAAACCGAAAAATGTAAATTTCCAATTTCAACCAAACATGCTAGAAATGCTCCAATTGAGCTAATTAGCTTATTGTGAGAATATTGCAATTGTCTGACAAAAGCGAAAAATGTAAATTTCCAATTTCAACCAAACATGCTAGAAATGCTCCAATTGAGCTAATTAGCTCATTGTGAGAATATTACAAACGTCTGACAAAAGTAAAAAATGTAAATTTCTGATTTCAACCAAACATGCTAGAAATGCTCCAATTGAGCTAATTAGCTTATTGTGAGAATATTACAAACGTCTGACAAAACTGAAAAATAGAAATTTCCAATTTCAACAAAACATGCTAGAAAGGCTCCAATTGAGCTAATTAGCTTATTGTGAGAATATTGCAATTGTCTGACAAAAGTGAAAAATGTAAATTTCCAATTTCAACCAAACATGCTAGAAATGCTCCAATTGAGCTAATTAGCTTATTGTGAGAATATTACAAACGTCTGACAAAAGTAAAAAATGTAAATTTCTGATTTCAACAGAACATGCTAGAAATGCTCCAATTGAGCTAATTAGCTTATTGTGAGAATATTACAAACGTCTGACAAAACTGAAAAATGTAAATTTCCAATTTCAACCAAACATGCTAGAAAGGCTTCAATTGAGCTAATTAGCTTATTGTGAGAATATTGCAATTGTCTGACAAAAGTGAAAAATGTAAATTTCCAATTTCAACCAAACATGCTAGAAATGCTCCAATTGAGCTAATTAGCTTATTGTGAGAATATTACAAACGTCTGACAAAAGTGAAAAATGTAAATTTCCAATTTCAACCAAACATGCTAGAAATGCTCCAATTGAGCTAATTAGCTTATTGTGAGAATATTACAAACGTCCCACAAAAGTGAAAAATGTAAATTTCCAATTTCAACCAAACATGCTAGAAATGCTCAAATTGAGCTAATTAGCTTATTGTGAGAATATTACAAACGTCTGACAAAACTGAAAAATGTAAATTTCCAATTTCAACCAAACATGCTAGAAATGCTCCAATTGAGCTAATTAGCTTATTGTGAGAATATTACAAACGTCCGACAAAAGTGAAAAATGTAAATTTCCAATTTCAACCAAACAAGCTAGAAATGCTCCAATTGAGCTAATTAGCTTATTGTGAGAATATTACAAACGTCTGACAAAACTGAAAAATAGAAATTTCCAATTTCAACCAAACATGCTAGAAATGCTCCAATTGAGCTAATTAGCTTATTGATAGAATATTGCAATTGTCTGACAAAACTGAAAAATGTAAATTTCCAATTTCAACCAAACATGCTAGAAATGCTCCAATTGAGCTAATTAGCTTATTGTTAGAATATTACAAACGTCTGACAAAAGTGAAAAATGTAAATTTCCAATTTCAACCAAACATGCTAGAAATGCTCCAGTTGAGCTAATTAGCTTATTGTGAGAATATTACAAACGTCTGACAAAACTGAAAAATGTAAATTTCCAATTTCAACCAAACATGCTAGAAATGCTCCAATTGAGCTAATTAGCTTATTGTGAGAATATTACAAACGTCTGACAAAAGTAAAAAATGTAAATTTCTGATTTCAACCAAACATGCTAGAATTGCTCCAATTGAGCTAATTAGCTTATTGTGAGAATATTACAAACGTCTGACAAAACTGAAAAATGTAAATTTCCAATTTCAACCAAACATGCTAGAAATGTTCCAATTGAGCTAGTTAGCTTATTGTGAGAATATTGCAATTGTCTGACAAACGTGAAAAATGTAAATTTTCAATTTCAACCAAACATGCTAGAAATGCTCCAATTGAGCTAATTAGCTTATTGTGAGAATATTACAAACGTCCCACAAAAGTGAAAAATGTAAATTTCCAATTTCAACCAAACATGCTAGAAATGCTCAAATTGAGCTAATTAGCTTATTGTGAGAATATTACAAACGTCTGACAAAACTGAAAAATGTAAATTTCCAATTTCAACCAAACATGCTAGAAATGCTCCAATTGAGCTAATTAGCTTATTGTGAGAATATTACAAACGTCTGACAAAACTGAAAAATAGAAATTTCCAATTTCAACCAAACATGCTAGAAATGCTCCAATTGAGCTAATTAGCTTATTGATAGAATATTGCAATTGTCTGACAAAACTGAAAAATGTAAATTTCCAATTTCAACCAAACATGCTAGAAATGCTCCAATTGAGCTAATTAGCTAATTGTTAGAATATTACAAACGTCTGACAAAAGTGAAAAATGTAAATTTCCAATTTCAACCAAACATGCTAGAAATGCTCCAATTGAGCTAATTAGCTTATTGTGAGAATATTACAAACGTCTGACAAAACTGAAAAATGTAAATTTCCAATTTCAACCAAACACGCTAGAAATGCTCCAATTGAGCTAATTAGCTTATTGTGAGAATATTACAATCGTCTGACAAAAGTAAAAAATGTAAATTTCTGATTTCAACCAAACATGCTAGAATTGCTCCAATTGAGCTAATTAGCTTATTGTGAGAATATTACAAACGTCTGACAAAACTGAAAAATGTAAATTTCCAATTTTAACCAAACATGCTAGAAATGCTCCAATTGAGCTAATTAGCTTATTGTGAGAATATTGCAATTGTCTGACAAAAGTGAAAAATGTAAATTTCCAATTTCAACCAAACATGCTAGAAATGTTCCAATTGAGCTAATTAGCTTATTGTGAGAATATTGCAATTGTCTGACAAAAGTGAAAAATGTAAATTTCCAATTTCAACCAAACATGCTAGAAATGCTCCAATTGAGCTAATTAGCTTATTGTGAGAATATTACAAACGTCTGACAAAACTGAAAAATGTAAATTTCCAATTTCAACCAAACATGCTAGAAATGCTCCAATTGAGCTAATTAGCTTATTGTGAGCATATTACAAACGTCTGACAAAACTGAAAAATGTAAATTTCCAATTTCAACTAAATATGCTAGAAATGCTCCAATTGAGCTAATTAGCTTATTGTGAGAATATTGCAATTGTTTGACAAAAGTGAAAAATGTAAATTTCCAATTTCAACCAAACATGCTAGAAATGCTCCAATTGAGCTAATTAGCTTATTGTGAGAATATTACAAACGTCTGACAAAACTGAAAAATGTAAATTTCCAATTTCAACCAAACATGCTAGAAATGCTCCAATTGAGCTAATTAGCTTATTGTGAGAATATTGCAATTGTATGACAAAAGCGAAAATGTAAATTTCCAATTTCAACCAAACATGCTAGAAATGCTCCAATTGAGCTAATTAGCTTATTGTGAGAATATTACAAACGTCTGACAAAAGTGAAAAATGTAATTTTCCAATTTCAACCAAACATGCTAGAAATGCTCAAATTGAGCTAATTAGCTTATTGTGAGAATATTACAAACGTCTGACAAAACTGAAAAATGTAAATTGCCAATTTCAACCAAACATGCTAGAAATGCTCCAATTGAGCTAATTAGCTTATTGTGAGAATGTTACAAACGTCTGACAAAACTGAAAAATGTAAATTGCCAATTTCAACCAAACATGCTACAAATGCTCCAATTGAGCTAATTAGCTTATTGTGAGAATATTGCAATTGTCTGACAAAAGCGAAAAATGTAAATTTCCAATTTCAACCAAACATGCTAGAAATGCTCCAATTGAGCTAATTAGCTTATTGTGAGAATATTACAAACGTCTGACAAAAGTGAAAAATTTACAATTCAAATTTAAATCAAACATGCTAGAAATGCTCCAATTGCGCAAATAAGCCTACTGTAAAAATTTTACAAACGTCTGACAAAACTGAAAATTTAAACTTTCAATTTCAACCAAACATGCTAGAAATGCTCCAATTGAGCTAATTAGCTTATTGTGAGAATATTGCAATTGTTTGACAAAAGTGAAAAATGTAAATTTCTGATTTCAACCAAACATGCTAGAAATGCTCCAATTGAGCTAATTAGCTTATTGTGAGAATATTACAAACGTCTGACAAAAGTGAAAAATTTACAATTCCAATTTAAATCAAACATGCTAGAAATGCTCCAATTGCGCAAATAAGCCTACTGTAAAAATTTTACAAACGTCTGACAAAACTGAAAATTTAATTTTTCAATTTCAACCAAACATGCTAGAAATGCTCCAATTGAGCTAATTAGCTTATTGTGAGAATATTGCAATTGTTTGACAAAAGCGAAAAATGTAAATTTCCAATTTCAACCAAACATGCTAGAAATGCTCCAATTGAGCTAATTAGCTTATTGTGAGAATATTGCAATTGTCTGACAAAAGTGAAAAATGTAAATTTCCAATTTCAACCAAACATGCTAGAAATGTTCCAATTGAGCTAATTAGCTTATTGTGAGAATATTGCAATTGTCTGACAAAAGTGAAAAATGTAAATTTCCAATTTCAACCAAACATGCTAGAAATGCTCCAATTGAGCTAATTAGCTTATTGTGAGAATATTACAAACGTCTGACAAAACTGAAAAATGTAAATTTCCAATTTCAACCAAACATGCTAGAAATGCTCCAATTGAGCTAATTAGCTTATTGTGAGAATATTACAAACGTCTGACAAAAGTGAAAAATTTACAATTCCAATTTAAATCAAACATGCTAGAAATGCTCCAATTGCGCAAATAAGCCTACTGTAAAAATTTTACAAACGTCTGACAAAACTGAAAATTTAAATTTTCAATTTCAACCAAACATGCTAGAAATGCTCCAATTGAGCTAATTAGCTTATTGTGAGAATATTGCAATTGTTTGACAAAAGCGAAAAATGTAAATTTCCAATTTCAACCAAACATGCTAGAAATGCTCCAATTGAGCTAATTAGCTTATTGTGAGAATATTGCAATTGTCTGACAAAAGTGAAAAATGTAAATTTCCAATTTCAACCAAACATGCTAGAAATGTTCCAATTGAGCTAATTAGCTTATTGTGAGAATATTGCAATTGTCTGACAAAAGTGAAAAATGTAAATTTCCAATTTCAACCAAACATGCTAGAAATGCTCCAATTGAGCTAATTAGCTTATTGTGAGAATATTACAAACGTCTGACAAAACTGAAAAATGTAAATTTCCAATTTCAACCAAACATGCTAGAAATGCTCCAATTGAGCTAATTAGCTTATTGTGAGAATAATACAAACGTCTGACAAAAGTGAAAAATTTAAAATTCCAATTTCAATCAAACATGCTAGAAATGCTCCAATTGCGCAAATAAGCCTACTGTAAGAATTTTACAAACGTCTGACAAAACTGAAAATTTAAATTTTGAATTTCAACCAAACATGCTAGAAATGCTCCAATTGAGCTAATTAGCTTATTGTGAGAATATTGCAATTGTTTGACAAAAGTGACAAATGTAAATTTCCAATTTCAACCAAACATGCTAGAAATGCTCCAATTGAGCTAATTAGCTTATCGTGAGAATATTACAAACGTCTGACAAAAGTGAAAAATAGAAATTTCCAATTTCAACCAAACATGCTAGAAATGCTCCAATTGAGCTAATTAGCTTATTGTGAGAATATTACAAACGTCTGACTAAACTGAAAAATGTAAATTTCCAATTTCAACCAAACAAGCTAGAAATGCTCCAATTGAGCTAATTAGCTTATTGATAGAATATTGCAATTGTCTGACAAAACTGAAAAATGTAAATTTCCAATTTCAACCAAACATGCTAGAAATGCTCCAATTGAGCTAATTAGCTTATTGATAAAATATTGCAATTGTCTGACAAAACTGAAAAATGTAAATTTCCAATTTCAACCAAACATGCTAGAAATGCTCCAATTGAGCTAATTAGCTAATTGTTAGAATATTACAAACGTCTGACAAAAGTGAAAAATGTAAATTTCCAATTTCAACCAAACATGCTAGAAATGCTCCAATTGAGCTAATTAGCTTATTGTGAGAATATTACAAACGTCTGAAAAAACTGAAAAATGTAAAATTCCAATTTCAACCAAACATGCTAGAAATGCTCCAATTGAGCTAATTAGCTTATTGTGAGAATATTGCAATTGTCTGACAAAAGTGAAAAATGTAAATTTCCAATTTCAACCAAACATGCTAGAAATGTTCCAATTGAGCTAATTAGCTTATTGTGAGAATATTGCAATTGTCTGACAAAAGTGAAAAATGTAAATTTCCAATTTCAACCAAACATGCTAGAAATGCTCCAATTGAGCTAATTAGCTTATTGTGAGAATATTACAAACGTCTGACAAAACTGAAAAATGTAAATTTCCAATTTCAACCAAACATGCTAGAAATGCTCCAATTGAGCTAATTAGCTTATTGTGAGAATATTACAAACGTCTGACAAAAGTGAAAAATTTAAAATTCCAATTTCAATCAAACATGCTAGAAATGCTCCAATTGCGCAAATAAGCCTACTGTAAGAATTTTACAAACGTCTGACAAAACTGAAAATTTAAATTTTGAATTTCAACCAAACATGCTAGAAATGCTCCAATTGAGCTAATTAGCTTATTGTGAGAATATTGCAATTGTTTGACAAAAGTGACAAATGTAAATTTCCAATTTCAACCAAACATGCTAGAAATGCTCCAATTGAGCTAATTAGCTTATCGTGAGAATATTACAAACGTCTGACAAAAGTGAAAAATAGAAATTTCCAATTTCAACCAAACATGCTAGAAATGCTCCAATTGAGCTAATTAGCTTATTGTGAGGATATTACAAACGTCTGACTAAACTGAAAAATGTAAATTTCCAATTTCAACCAAACAAGCTAGAAATGCTCCAATTGAGCTAATTAGCTTATTGATAGAATATTGCAATTGTCTGACAAAACTGAAAAATGTAAATTTCCAATTTCAACCAAACATGCTAGAAATGCTCCAATTGAGCTAATTAGCTTATTGATAAAATATTGCAATTGTCTGACAAAACTGAAAAATGTAAATTTCCAATTTCAACCAAACATGCTAGAAATGCTCCAATTGAGCTAATTAGCTAATTGTTAGAATATTACAAACGTCTGACAAAAGTGAAAAATGTAAATTTCCAATTTCAACCAAACATGCTAGAAATGCTCCAATTGAGCTAATTAGCTTATTGTGAGAATATTACAAACGTCTGAAAAAACTGAAAAATGTAAAATTTCCAATTTCAACCAAACATGCTAGAAATGCTCCAATTGAGCTAATTAGCTTATTTTGAGAATATTACAAACGTCTGACAAAAGTAAAAAATGTAAATTTCCAATTTCAACCAAACATGCTAGAATTGCTCCAATTGAGCTAATTAGCTTATTGTGAGAATATTACAAACGTCTGACAAAACTGAAAAATGTAAATTTCCAATTTCAACCAAACATGCTAGAAATGCTCCAATTGAGCTAATTAGCTTATTGTGAGAATATTGCAATTACTGACAAAAGCGAAAAATGTAAATTTCCAATTTCAACCAAACATGCTAGAAATGTTCCAATTGAGCTAATTAGCTTATTGTGAGAATATTACAAACGTCTGACAAAACTGAAAAATGTAAATTGCCAATTTCAACCAAACATGCTAGAAATGCTCCAATTGAGCTAATTAGCTTATTGTGAGAATATTGCAATTGTCTGACAAAAGCGAAAAATGTAAATTTCCAATTTCAACCAAACATGCTAGAAATGCTCCAATTGAGCTAATTAGCTCATTGTGAGAATATTACAAACGTCTGACAAAAGTAAAAAATGTAAATTTCTGATTTCAACCAAACATGCAAGAAATGCTCCAATTGAGCTAATTAGCTTATTGTGAGAATATTGCAAACGTCTGACCAAACTGAAAAATAGAAATTTCCAATTTCAACCAAACATGCTAGAAAGGCTCCAATTGAGCTAATTAGCTTATTGTGAGAATATTGCAATTGTCTGACAAAAGTGAAAAATGTAAATTTCCAATTTCAACCAAACATGCTAGAAATGCTCCAATTGAGCTAATTAGCTTATTGTGAGAATATTACAAACGTCTGACAAAAGTAAAAAATGTAAATTTCTGATTTCAAGCAAACATGCTAGAAATGCTCCAATTGAGCTAATTAGCTTATTGTGAGAATATTACAAACGTCTGACAAAACTGAAAAATAGAAATTTCCAATTTCAACCAAACATGCTAGAAAGGCTCCAATTGAGCTACTTAGCTTATTGTGAGAATATTGCAATTGTCTGACAAAAGTGAAAAATGTAAATTTCCAATTTCAACCAAACATGCTAGAAATGCTCCAATTGAGCTAATTAGCTTTTTGATAGAATATTGCAATTGTCTGACAAAACTGAAAAATGTAAATTTCCAATTTCAACCAAACATGCTAGAAATGCTCCAATTGAGCTAATTAGCTTATTGTGAGAATATTACAAACGTCCGACAAAAGTGAAAAATGTAAATTTCCAATTTCAACCAAACAAGCTAGAAATGCTCCAATTGAGCTAATTAGCTTATTGTGAGAATATTACAAACGTCTGACAAAACTGAAAAATAGAAATTTCCAATTTCAACCAAACATGCTAGAAATGCTCCAATTGAGCTAATTAGCTTATTGTTAGAATATTACAAACGTCTGACAAAAGTGAAAAATGTAAATTTCCAATTTCAACCAAACATGCTAGAAATGCTCCAGTTGAGCTAATTAGCTTATTGTGAGAATATTACAAACGTCTGACAAAACTGAAAAATGTAAATTTCCAATTTCAACCAAACATGCTAGAAATGCTCCAATTGAGCTAATTAGCTTATTGTGAGAATATTACAAACGTCTGACAAAACTGAAAAATAGAGATTTCCAATTTCAACCGAACATGCTAGAAATGTTCCAATTGAGCTAATTAGCTTATTGTGAGAATATTACAAACGTCTGACCAAACTGAAATATGTAAATTTCCAATTTCAACCAAACAAGCTAGAAATGCTCCAATTGAGCTAATTAGCTTATTGTGAGAATATTACAAACGTCTGACAAAACTGAAAAATGTAAATTTCCAATTTCAACCAAACATGCTAGAAATGTTCCAATTGAGCTAATTAGCTTATTGTGAGAATATTACAAACGTCTGACAAAAGTGAAAAATGTAATTATCCAATTTCAACCAAACATGCTAGAAATGCTCCAATTGAGCTAATTAACTTATTGTGAGAATATTGCAATTGTCTGACAAAAGTGAAAAATGTAAATTTCCAATTTCAACTAAACATGCTAGAAATGCTCCAATTGAGCTAATTAGCTTATTGTGAGAATATTGAAATTGTCTGACAAAAGTGAAAAATGTAAATTTCCAATTTCAACCAAACATGCTAGAAATGCTCCAATTGAGCTAATTAGCTTATTGTGAGAATATTGCAATTGTCTGACAAAAGTGAAAAATGTAAATTTCCAACTTCAACCAAACATGCTAGAAATGCTCCAATTGAGCTAATTAGCTTATTGTGAGAATATTACAAACGTCCGACAAAAGTGAAAAATGTAAATTTCCAATTTCAACCAAACATGCTAGAAATGCTCAAATTGAGCTAATTAGCTTATTGTGAGAATATTACAAACGTCTGACAAAACTGAAAAATGTAAATTTCCAATTTCAACCAAACATGCTAGAAATGCTCCAATTGAGCTAATTAGCTTATTGTGAGAATATTACAAACGTCCGACAAAAGTGAAAAATGTAAATTTCCAATTTCAACCAAACAAGCTAGAAATGCTCCAATTGAGCTAATTAGCTTATTGTGAGAATATTACAAACGTCTGACAAAACTGAAAAATAGAAATTTCCAATTTCAACCAAACATGCTAGAAATGCTCCAATTGAGCTAATTAGCTTATTGATAGAATATTGCAATTGTCTGACAAAACTGAAAAATGTAAATTTCCAATTTCAACCAAACATGCTAGAAATGCTCCAATTGAGCTAATTAGCTTATTGTTAGAATATTACAAACGTCTGACAAAAGTGAAAAATGTAAATTTCCAATTTCAACCAAACATGCTAGAAATGCTCCAGTTGAGCTAATTAGCTTATTGTGAGAATATTACAAACGTCTGACAAAACTGAAAAATGTAAATTTCCAATTTCAACCAAACATGCTAGAAATGCTCCAATTGAGCTAATTAGCTTATTGTGAGAATATTACAAACGTCTGACAAAAGTAAAAAATGTAAATTTCTGATTTCAACCAAACATGCTAGAATTGCTCCAATTGAGCTAATTAGCTTATTGTGAGAATATTACAAACGTCTGACAAAACTGAAAAATGTAAATTTCCAATTTCAACCAAACATGCTAGAAATGCTCCAATTGAGCTAGTTAGCTTATTGTGAGAATATTGCAATTGTCTGACAAAGGTGAAAAATGTAAATTTTCAATTTCAACCAAACATGCTAGAAATGCTCCAATTGAGCTAATTAGCTTATTGTGAGAATATTACAAACGTCCCACAAAAGTGAAAAATGTAAATTTCCAATTTCAACCAAACATGCTAGAAATGCTCAAATTGAGCTAATTAGCTTATTGTGAGAATATTACAAACGTCTGTCAAAACTGATAAATGTAAATTTCCAATTTCAACCAAACACGCTAGAAATGCTCCAATTGAGCTAATTAGCTTATTGTGAGAATATTACAAACGTCTGACCATACTGAAAATTGTAAATTTCCAATTTCAACCAAACAAGCTAGAAATGCTCCAATTGAGCTAATTAGCTTATTGTGAGAATATTACAAACGTCTGACAAAACTGAAAAATAGAAATTTCCAATTTCAACCAAACATGCTAGAAATGCTCCAATTGAGCTAATTAGCTTATTGATAGAATATTGCAATTGTCTGACAAAACTGAAAAATGTAAATTTCCAATTTCAACCAAACATGCTAGAAATGCTCCAATTGAGCTAATTAGCTAATTGTTAGAATATTACAAACGTCTGACAAAAGTGAAAAATGTAAATTTCCAATTTCAACCAAACATGCTAGAAATGCTCCAATTGAGCTAATTAGCTTATTGTGAGAATATTACAAACGTCTGAAAAAACTGAAAAATGTAAATTTCCAATTTCAACCAAACATGCTAGAAATGCTCCAATTGAGCTAATTAGCTTATTGTGAGAATATTACAAACGTCTGACAAAAGTAAAAAATGTAAATTTCTGATTTCAACCAAACATGCTAGAATTGCTCCAATTGAGCTAATTAGCTTATTGTGAGAATATTACAAACGTCTGACAAAACTGGAAAATGTAAATTTCCAATTTCAACCAAACATGCTAGAAATGCTCCAATTGAGCTAATTAGCTTATTGTGAGAATATTGCAATTGTCTGACAAAAGTGAAAAATGTAAATTTCCAATTTCAACCAAACATGCTAGAAATGTTCCAATTGAGCTAATTAGCTTATTGTGAGAATATTGCAATTATCTGACAAAACTGAAAAATGTAAATTTCCAATTTTAACCAAACATGCTAGAAATGCTCCAATTGAGCTAATTAGCTTATTGTGAGAATATTGCAATTGTCTGACAAAAGTGAAAAATGTAAATTTCCAATTTCAACCAAACATGCTAGAAACGTTCCAATTGAGCTAATTAGCTTATTGTGAGAATATTGCAATTGTCTGACAAAACTGAAAAATGTAAATTTCCAATTTCAACCAAACATGCTAGAAATGCTCCAATTGAGCTAATTAGCTTATTGTGAGAATATTACAAACGTCTGACTAAAGTGAAAAATGTAAATTTCCAATTTCAACCAAACAAGCTAGAAATGCTCCAATTGAGCTAATTAGCTTATTGATAGAATATTGCAATTGTCTGACAAAACTGAAAAATGTAAATTTCCAATTTCAACCAAACATGCTAGAAATGCTCCATATGAGCTAATTAGCTTATTGTGAGAATATTGCAATTGTCTGACAAAAGCGAAAAATGTAAATTTCCAATTTCAACCAAACATGCTAGAAATGCTCCAATTGAGCTAATTAGCTTATTGTGAGAATATTACAAACGTCTGACAAAACTGAAAAATAGAAATTTCCAATTTCAACCAAACATGCTAGAAATGCTCCAATTGAGCTAATTAGCTTATTGTGAGAATATTGCAATTGTCTGACAAAAGTGAAAAATGTAAATTTCCAATTTCAACCAAACATGCTAGAAATGCTCCAATTGAGCTAATTAGCTTATTGTGAGAATATTACAAACGTCTGAAAAAACTGAAAAATGTAAAATTTCCAATTTCAACCAAACATGCTAGAAATGCTCCAATTGAGCTAATTAGCTTATTTTGAGAATATTACAAACGTCTGACAAAAGTAAAAAATGTAAATTTCCAATTTCAACCAAACATGCTAGAATTGCTCCAATTGAGCTAATTAGCTTATTGTGAGAATATTACAAACGTCTGACAAAACTGAAAAATGTAAATTTCCAATTTCAACCAAACATGCTAGAAATGCTCCAATTGAGCTAATTAGCTTATTGTGAGAATATTGCAATTACTGACAAAAGCGAAAAATGTAAATTTCCAATTTCAACCAAACATGCTAGAAATGTTCCAATTGAGCTAATTAGCTTATTGTGAGAATATTACAAACGTCTGACAAAACTGAAAAATGTAAATTGCCAATTTCAACCAAACATGCTAGAAATGCTCCAATTGAGCTAATTAGCTTATTGTGAGAATATTGCAATTGTCTGACAAAAGCGAAAAATGTAAATTTCCAATTTCAACCAAACATGCTAGAAATGCTCCAATTGAGCTAATTAGCTCATTGTGAGAATATTACAAACGTCTGACAAAAGTAAAAAATGTAAATTTCTGATTTCAACCAAACATGCAAGAAATGCTCCAATTGAGCTAATTAGCTTATTGTGAGAATATTGCAAACGTCTGACAAAACTGAAAAATAGAAATTTCCAATTTCAACCAAACATGCTAGAAAGGCTCCAATTGAGCTAATTAGCTTATTGTGAGAATATTGCAATTGTCTGACAAAAGTGAAAAATGTAAATTTCCAATTTCAACCAAACATGCTAGAAATGCTCCAATTGAGCTAATTAGCTTATTGTGAGAATATTACAAACGTCTGACAAAAGTAAAAAATGTAAATTTCTGATTTCAAGCAAACATGCTAGAAATGCTCCAATTGAGCTAATTAGCTTATTGTGAGAATATTACAAACGTCTGACAAAACTGAAAAATAGAAATTTCCAATTTCAACCAAACATGCTAGAAAGGCTCCAATTGAGCTACTTAGCTTATTGTGAGAATATTGCAATTGTCTGACAAAAGTGAAAAATGTAAATTTCCAATTTCAACCAAACATGCTAGAAATGCTCCAATTGAGCTAATTAGCTTTTTGATAGAATATTGCAATTGTCTGACAAAACTGAAAAATGTAAATTTCCAATTTCAACCAAACATGCTAGAAATGCTCCAATTGAGCTAATTAGCTTATTGTGAGAATATTACAAACGTCCGACAAAAGTGAAAAATGTAAATTTCCAATTTCAACCAAACAAGCTAGAAATGCTCCAATTGAGCTAATTAGCTTATTGTGAGAATATTACAAACGTCTGACAAAACTGAAAAATAGAAATTTCCAATTTCAACCAAACATGCTAGAAATGCTCCAATTGAGCTAATTAGCTTATTGTTAGAATATTACAAACGTCTGACAAAAGTGAAAAATGTAAATTTCCAATTTCAACCAAACATGCTAGAAATGCTCCAGTTGAGCTAATTAGCTTATTGTGAGAATATTACAAACGTCTGACAAAACTGAAAAATGTAAATTTCCAATTTCAACCAAACATGCTAGAAATGCTCCAATTGAGCTAATTAGCTTATTGTGAGAATATTACAAACGTCTGACAAAACTGAAAAATAGAGATTTCCAATTTCAACCGAACATGCTAGAAATGTTCCAATTGAGCTAATTAGCTTATTGTGAGAATATTACAAACGTCTGACCAAACTGAAATATGTAAATTTCCAATTTCAACCAAACAAGCTAGAAATGCTCCAATTGAGCTAATTAGCTTATTGTGAGAATATTACAAACGTCTGACAAAACTGAAAAATGTAAATTTCCAATTTCAACCAAACATGCTAGAAATGTTCCAATTGAGCTAATTAGCTTATTGTGAGAATATTACAAACGTCTGACAAAAGTGAAAAATGTAATTATCCAATTTCAACCAAACATGCTAGAAATGCTCCAATTGAGCTAATTAGCTTATTGTGAGAATATTGCAATTGTCTGACAAAAGTGAAAAATGTAAATTTCCAATTTCAACTAAACATGCTAGAAATGCTCCAATTGAGCTAATTAGCTTATTGTGAGAATATTGAAATTGTCTGACAAAAGTGAAAAATGTAAATTTCCAATTTCAACCAAACATGCTAGAAATGCTCCAATTGAGCTAATTAGCTTATTGTGAGAATATTGCAATTGTCTGACAAAAGTGAAAAATGTAAATTTCCAATTTCAACCAAACATGCTAGAAATGCTCCAATTGAGCTAATTAGCTTATTGTGAGAATATTACAAACGTCCGACAAAAGTGAAAAATGTAAATTTCCAATTTCAACCAAACATGCTAGAAATGCTCAAATTGAGCTAATTAGCTTATTGTGAGAATATTACAAACGTCTGACAAAACTGAAAAATGTAAATTTCCAATTTCAACCAAACATGCTAGAAATGCTCCAATTGAGCTAATTAGCTTATTGTGAGAATATTACAAACGTCCGACAAAAGTGAAAAATGTAAATTTCCAATTTCAACCAAACAAGCTAGAAATGCTCCAATTGAGCTAATTAGCTTATTGTGAGAATATTACAAACGTCTGACAAAACTGAAAAATAGAAATTTCCAATTTCAACCAAACATGCTAGAAATGCTCCAATTGAGCTAATTAGCTTATTGATAGAATATTGCAATTGTCTGACAAAACTGAAAAATGTAAATTTCCAATTTCAACCAAACATGCTAGAAATGCTCCAATTGAGCTAATTAGCTTATTGTTAGAATATTACAAACGTCTGACAAAAGTGAAAAATGTAAATTTCCAATTTCAACCAAACATGCTAGAAATGCTCCAGTTGAGCTAATTAGCTTATTGTGAGAATATTACAAACGTCTGACAAAACTGAAAAATGTAAATTTCCAATTTCAACCAAACATGCTAGAAATGCTCCAATTGAGCTAATTAGCTTATTGTGAGAATATTACAAACGTCTGACAAAAGTAAAAAATGTAAATTTCTGATTTCAACCAAACATGCTAGAATTGCTCCAATTGAGCTAATTAGCTTATTGTGAGAATATTACAAACGTCTGACAAAACTGAAAAATGTAAATTTCCAATTTCAACCAAACATGCTAGAAATGCTCCAATTGAGCTAGTTAGCTTATTGTGAGAATATTGCAATTGTCTGACAAAGGTGAAAAATGTAAATTTTCAATTTCAACCAAACATGCTAGAAATGCTCCAATTGAGCTAATTAGCTTATTGTGAGAATATTACAAACGTCCCACAAAAGTGAAAAATGTAAATTTCCAATTTCAACCAAACATGCTAGAAATGCTCAAATTGAGCTAATTAGCTTATTGTGAGAATATTACAAACGTCTGTCAAAACTGATAAATGTAAATTTCCAATTTCAACCAAACATGCTAGAAATGCTCCAATTGAGCTAATTAGCTTATTGTGAGAATATTACAAACGTCTGACCATACTGAAAATTGTAAATTTCCAATTTCAACCAAACAAGCTAGAAATGCTCCAATTGAGCTAATTAGCTTATTGTGAGAATATTACAAACGTCTGACAAAACTGAAAAATAGAAATTTCCAATTTCAACCAAACATGCTAGAAATGCTCCAATTGAGCTAATTAGCTTATTGATAGAATATTGCAATTGTCTGACAAAACTGAAAAATGTAAATTTCCAATTTCAACCAAACATGCTAGAAATGCTCCAATTGAGCTAATTAGCTAATTGTTAGAATATTACAAACGTCTGACAAAAGTGAAAAATGTAAATTTCCAATTTCAACCAAACATGCTAGAAATGCTCCAATTGAGCTAATTAGCTTATTGTGAGAATATTACAAACGTCTGAAAAAACTGAAAAATGTAAATTTCCAATTTCAACCAAACATGCTAGAAATGCTCCAATTGAGCTAATTAGCTTATTGTGAGAATATTACAAACGTCTGACAAAAGTAAAAAATGTAAATTTCTGATTTCAACCAAACATGCTAGAATTGCTCCAATTGAGCTAATTAGCTTATTGTGAGAATATTACAAACGTCTGACAAAACTGGAAAATGTAAATTTCCAATTTCAACCAAACATGCTAGAAATGCTCCAATTGAGCTAATTAGCTTATTGTGAGAATATTGCAATTGTCTGACAAAAGTGAAAAATGTAAATTTCCAATTTCAACCAAACATGCTAGAAATGTTCCAATTGAGCTAATTAGCTTATTGTGAGAATATTGCAATTATCTGACAAAACTGAAAAATGTAAATTTCCAATTTTAACCAAACATGCTAGAAATGCTCCAATTGAGCTAATTAGCTTATTGTGAGAATATTGCAATTGTCTGACAAAAGTGAAAAATGTAAATTTCCAATTTCAACCAAACATGCTAGAAACGTTCCAATTGAGCTAATTAGCTTATTGTGAGAATATTGCAATTGTCTGACAAAACTGAAAAATGTAAATTTCCAATTTCAACCAAACATGCTAGAAATGCTCCAATTGAGCTAATTAGCTTATTGTGAGAATATTACAAACGTCTGACTAAAGTGAAAAATGTAAATTTCCAATTTCAACCAAACAAGCTAGAAATGCTCCAATTGAGCTAATTAGCTTATTGATAGAATATTGCAATTGTCTGACAAAACTGAAAAATGTAAATTTCCAATTTCAACCAAACATGCTAGAAATGCTCCATATGAGCTAATTAGCTTATTGTGAGAATATTGCAATTGTCTGACAAAAGCGAAAAATGTAAATTTCCAATTTCAACCAAACATGCTAGAAATGCTCCAATTGAGCTAATTAGCTCATTGTGAGAATATTACAAACGTCTGACAAAAGTAAAAAATGTAAATTTCTGATTTCAACCAAACATGCTAGAAATGCTCCAATTGAGCTAATTAGCTTATTGTGAGAATATTACAAACGTCTGACAAAACTGAAAAATAGAAATTTCCAATTTCAACCAAACATGCTAGAAATGCTCCAATTGAGCTAATTAGCTTATTGTGAGAATATTGCAATTGTCTGACAAAAGTGAAAAATGTAAATTTCCAATTTCAACCAAACATGCTAGAAATGCTCCAATTGAGCTAATTAGCTTATTGTGAGAATATTACAAACGTCTGACAAAAGTAAAAAATGTAAATTTCTGATTTCAACCAAACATGCTAGAAATGCTCCAATTGAGCTAATTAGCTTATTGTGAGAATATTACAAACGTCTGACAAAACTGAAAAATGTAAATTTCCAATTTCAACCAAACATGCTAGAAAGGCTCCAATTGAGCTAATTAGCTTATTGTGAGAATATTGCAATTGTCTGACAAAAGTGAAAGATGTAAATTTCCAATTTCAACCAAACATGCTAGAAATGCTCCAATTGAGCTAATTAGCTTATTGTGAGAATATTACAAACGTCTGACAAAAGTGAAAAATGTAAATTTCCAATTTCAACCAAACATGCTAGAAATGCTCCAATTGAGCTAATTAGCTTATTGTGAGAATATTACAAACGTCCGACAAAAGTGAAAAATGTAAATTTCCAATTTCAACCAAACATGCTAGAAATGCTCAAATTGAGCTAGTTAGCTTATTGTGAGAATATTACAAACGTCTGACAAAACTGAAAAATGTAAATTTCCAATTTCAACCAAACATGCTAGAAATGCTCCAATTGAGCTAATTAGCTTATTGTGAGAATATTACAAACGTCCGACAAAAGTGAAAAATGTAAATTTCCAATTTCAACCAAACAAGCTAGAAATGCTCCAATTGAGCTAATTAGCTTATTGTGAGAATATTACAAACGTCTGACAAAACTGAAAAATAGAAATTTCCAATTTCAACCAAACATGCTAGAAATGCTCCAATTGAGCTAATTAGCTTATTGATAGAATATTGCAATTGTCTGACAAAACTGAAAAATGTAAATTTCCAATTTCAACCAAACATGCTAGAAATGCTCCAATTGAGCTAATTAGCTTATTGTTAGAATATTACAAACGTCTGACAAAAGTGAAAAATGTAAATTTCCAATTTCAACCAAACATGCTAGAAATGCTCCAGTTGAGCTAATTAGCTTATTGTGAGAATATTACAAACGTCTGACAAAACTGAAAAATGTAAATTTCCAATTTCAACCAAACATGCTAGAAATGCTCCAATTGAGCTAATTAGCTTATTGTGAGAATATTACAAACGTCTGACAAAAGTAAAAAATGTAAATTTCTGATTTCAACCAAACATGCTAGAATTGCTCCAATTGAGCTAATTAGCTTATTGTGAGAATATTACAAACGTCTGACAAAAGTAAAAAATGTAAATTTCTGATTTCAACCAAACATGCTAGAATTGCTCCAATTGAGCTAATTAGCTTATTGTGAGAATATTACAAACGTCTGACAAAACTGAAAAATGTAAATTTCCAATTTCAACCAAACATGCTAGAAATGCTCCAATTGAGCTAGTTAGCTTATTGTGAGAATATTGCAATTGTCTGACAAAGGTGAAAAATGTAAATTTTCAATTTCAACCAAACATGCTAGAAATGCTCCAATTGAGCTAATTAGCTTATTGTGAGAATATTACAAACGTCCCACAAAAGTGAAAAATGTAAATTTCCAATTTCAACCAAACATGCTAGAAATGCTCAAATTGAGCTAATTAGCTTATTGTGAGAATATTACAAACGTCTGTCAAAACTGATAAATGTAAATTTCCAATTTCAACCAAACATGCTAGAAATGCTCCAATTGAGCTAATTAGCTTATTGTGAGAATATTACAAACGTCTGACCATACTGAAAATTGTAAATTTCCAATTTCAACCAAACAAGCTAGAAATGCTCCAATTGAGCTAATTAGCTTATTGTGAGAATATTACAAACGTCTGACAAAACTGAAAAATAGAAATTTCCAATTTCAACCAAACATGCTAGAAATGCTCCAATTGAGCTAATTAGCTTATTGATAGAATATTGCAATTGTCTGACAAAACTGAAAAATGTAAATTTCCAATTTCAACCAAACATGCTAGAAATGCTCCAATTGAGCTAATTAGCTAATTGTTAGAATATTACAAACGTCTGACAAAAGTGAAAAATGTAAATTTCCAATTTCAACCAAACATGCTAGAAATGCTCCAATTGAGCTAATTAGCTTATTGTGAGAATATTACAAACGTCTGAAAAAACTGAAAAATGTAAATTTCCAATTTCAACCAAACATGCTAGAAATGCTCCAATTGAGCTAATTAGCTTATTGTGAGAATATTACAAACGTCTGACAAAAGTAAAAAATGTAAATTTCTGATTTCAACCAAACATGCTAGAATTGCTCCAATTGAGCTAATTAGCTTATTGTGAGAATATTACAAACGTCTGACAAAACTGGAAAATGTAAATTTCCAATTTCAACCAAACATGCTAGAAATGCTCCAATTGAGCTAATTAGCTTATTGTGAGAATATTGCAATTGTCTGACAAAAGTGAAAAATGTAAATTTCCAATTTCAACCAAACATGCTAGAAATGTTCCAATTGAGCTAATTAGCTTATTGTGAGAATATTGCAATTATCTGACAAAACTGAAAAATGTAAATTTCCAATTTTAACCAAACATGCTAGAAATGCTCCAATTGAGCTAATTAGCTTATTGTGAGAATATTGCAATTGTCTGACAAAAGTGAAAAATGTAAATTTCCAATTTCAACCAAACATGCTAGAAACGTTCCAATTGAGCTAATTAGCTTATTGTGAGAATATTGCAATTGTCTGACAAAACTGAAAAATGTAAATTTCCAATTTCAACCAAACATGCTAGAAATGCTCCAATTGAGCTAATTAGCTTATTGTGAGAATATTACAAACGTCTGACTAAAGTGAAAAATGTAAATTTCCAATTTCAACCAAACAAGCTAGAAATGCTCCAATTGAGCTAATTAGCTTATTGATAGAATATTGCAATTGTCTGACAAAACTGAAAAATGTAAATTTCCAATTTCAACCAAACATGCTAGAAATGCTCCATATGAGCTAATTAGCTTATTGTGAGAATATTGCAATTGTCTGACAAAAGCGAAAAATGTAAATTTCCAATTTCAACCAAACATGCTAGAAATGCTCCAATTGAGCTAATTAGCTCATTGTGAGAATATTACAAACGTCTGACAAAAGTAAAAAATGTAAATTTCTGATTTCAACCAAACATGCTAGAAATGCTCCAATTGAGCTAATTAGCTCATTGTGAGAATATTACAAACGTCTGACAAAAGTAAAAAATGTAAATTTCTGATTTCAACCAAACATGCTAGAAATGCTCCAATTGAGCTAATTAGCTTATTGTGAGAATATTACAAACGTCTGACAAAACTGAAAAATGTAAATTTCCAATTTCAACCAAACATGCTAGAAAGGCTCCAATTGAGCTAATTAGCTTATTGTGAGAATATTACAAACGTCTGACAAAACTGAAAAATGTAAATTTCCAATTTCAACCAAACATGCTAGAAATGCTCCAATTGAGCTAGTTAGCTTATTGTGAGAATATTGCAATTGTCTGACAAAGGTGAAAAATGTAAATTTTCAATTTCAACCAAACATGCTAGAAATGCTCCAATTGAGCTAATTAGCTTATTGTGAGAATATTACAAACGTCCCACAAAAGTGAAAAATGTAAATTTCCAATTTCAACCAAACATGCTAGAAATGCTCAAATTGAGCTAATTAGCTTATTGTGAGAATATTACAAACGTCTGACAAAACTGAAAAATGTAAATTTCCAATTTCAACCAAACATGCTAGAAATGCTCCAATTGAGCTAATTAGCTTATTGTGAGAATATTACAAACGTCTGACCAAACTGAAAAATGTAAATTTCCAATTTCAACCAAACAAGCTAGAAATGCTCCAATTGAGCTAATTAGCTTATTGTGAGAATATTACAAACGTCTGACAAAACTGAAAAATAGAAATTTCCAATTTCAACCAAACATGCTAGAAATGCTCCAATTGAGCTAATTAGCTTATTGATAGAATATTGCAATTGTCTGACAAAACTGAAAAATGTAAATTTCCAATTTCAACCAAACATGCTAGAAATGCTCCAATTGAGCTAATTAGCTAATTGTTAGAATATTACAAACGTCTGACAAAAGTGAAAAATGTAAATTTCCAATTTCAACCAAACATGCTAGAAATGCTCCAATTGAGCTAATTAGCTTATTGTGAGAATATTACAAACGTCTGACAAAAGTAAAAAATGTAAATTTCTGATTTCAACCAAACATGCTAGAATTGCTCCAATTGAGCTAATTAGCTTATTGTGAGAATATTACAAACGTCTGACAAAACTGAAAAATGTAAATTTCCAATTTCAACCAAACATGCTAGAAATGCTCCAATTGAGCTAGTTAGCTTATTGTGAGAATATTGCAATTGTCTGACAAAGGTGAAAAATGTAAATTTTCAATTTCAACCAAACATGCTAGAAATGCTCCAATTGAGCTAATTAGCTTATTGTGAGAATATTACAAACGTCCCACAAAAGTGAAAAATGTAAATTTCCAATTTCAACCAAACATGCTAGAAATGCTCAAATTGAGCTAATTAGCTTATTGTGAGAATATTACAAACGTCTGTCAAAACTGATAAATGTAAATTTCCAATTTCAACCAAACATGCTAGAAATGCTCCAATTGAGCTAATTAGCTTATTGTGAGAATATTACAAACGTCTGACAAAACTGAAAAATAGAAATTTCCAATTTCAACCAAACATGCTAGAAATGCTCCAATTGAGCTAATTAGCTTATTGATAGAATATTGCAATTGTCTGACAAAACTGAAAAATGTAAATTTCCAATTTCAACCAAACATGCTAGAAATGCTCCAATTGAGCTAATTAGCTAATTGTTAGAATATTACAAACGTCTGACAAAAGTGAAAAATGTAAATTTCCAATTTCAACCAAACATGCTAGAAATGCTCCAATTGAGCTAATTAGCTTATTGTGAGAATATTACAAACGTCTGAAAAAACTGAAAAATGTAAATTTCCAATTTCAACCAAACATGCTAGAAATGCTCCAATTGAGCTAATTAGCTTATTGTGAGAATATTACAAACGTCTGACAAAAGTAAAAAATGTAAATTTCTGATTTCAACCAAACATGCTAGAATTGCTCCAATTGAGCTAATTAGCTTATTGTGAGAATATTACAAACGTCTGACAAAACTGGAAAATGTAAATTTCCAATTTTAACCAAACATGCTAGAAATGCTCCAATTGAGCTAATTAGCTTATTGTGAGAATATTGCAATTGTCTGACAAAAGTGAAAAATGTAAATTTCCAATTTCAACCAAACATGCTAGAAATGTTCCAATTGAGCTAATTAGCTTATTGTGAGAATATTGCAATTATCTGACAAAACTGAAAAATGTAAATTTCCAATTTTAACCAAACATGCTAGAAATGCTCCAATTGAGCTAATTAGCTTATTGTGAGAATATTGCAATTGTCTGACAAAAGTGAAAAATGTAAATTTCCAATTTCAACCAAACATGCTAGAAACGTTCCAATTGAGCTAATTAGCTTATTGTGAGAATATTGCAATTGTCTGACAAAACTGAAAAATGTAAATTTCCAATTTCAACCAAACATGCTAGAAATGCTCCAATTGAGCTAATTAGCTTATTGTGAGAATATTACAAACGTCTGACTAAAGTGAAAAATGTAAATTTCCAATTTCAACCAAACAAGCTAGAAATGCTCCAATTGAGCTAATTAGCTTATTGATAGAATATTGCAATTGTCTGACAAAACTGAAAAATGTAAATTTCCAATTTCAACCAAACATGCTAGAAATGCTCCATATGAGCTAATTAGCTTATTGTGAGAATATTGCAATTGTCTGACAAAAGCGAAAAATGTAAATTTCCAATTTCAACCAAACATGCTAGAAATGCTCCAATTGAGCTAATTACCTCATTGTGAGAATATTACAAACGTCTGACAAAAGTAAAAAATGTAAATTTCTGATTTCAACCAAACATGCTAGAAATGCTCCAATTGAGCTAATTAGCTTATTGTGAGAATATTACAAACGTCTGACAAAACTGAAAAATAGAAATTTCCAATTTCAACCAAACATGCTAGAAATGCTCCAATTGAGCTAATTAGCTTATTGTGAGAATATTGCAATTGTCTGACAAAAGTGAAAAATGTAAATTTCCAATTTCAACCAAACATGCTAGAAATGCTCCAATTGAGCTAATTAGCTTATTGTGAGAATATTACAAACGTCTGACAAAAGTAAAAAATGTAAATTTCTGATTTCAACCAAACATGCTAGAAATGCTCCAATTGAGCTAATTAGCTTATTGTGAGAATATTACAAACGTCTGACAAAACTGAAAAATGTAAATTTCCAATTTCAACCAAACATGCTAGAAAGGCTCCAATTGAGCTAATTAGCTTATTGTGAGAATATTACAAACGTCTGACAAAAGTAAAAAATGTAAATTTCTGATTTCAACCAAACATGCTAGAAATGCTCCAATTGAGCTAGTTAGCTTATTGTGAGAATATTGCAATTGTCTGACAAAGGTGAAAAATGTAAATTTTCAATTTCAACCAAACATGCTAGAAATGCTCCAATTGAGCTAATTAGCTTATTGTGAGAATATTACAAACGTCCCACAAAAGTGAAAAATGTAAATTTCCAATTTCAACCAAACATGCTAGAAATGCTCAAATTGAGCTAATTAGCTAATTGTTAGAATATTACAAACGTCTGACAAAAGTGAAAAATGTAAATTTCCAATTTCAACCAAACATGCTAGAAATGCTCCAATTGAGCTAATTAGCTTATTGTGAGAATATTGAAATTGTCTGACAAAAGTGAAAAATGTAAATTTCCAATTTCAACCAAACATGCTAGAAATGCTCCAATTGAGCTAATTAGCTTATTGTGAGAATATTGCAATTGTCTGACAAAAGTGAAAAATGTAAATTTCCAATTTCAACCAAACATGCTAGAAATGCTCCAATTGAGCTAATTAGCTTATTGTGAGAATATTACAAACGTCCGACAAAAGTGAAAAATGTAAATTTCCAATTTCAACCAAACATGCTAGAAATGCTCAAATTGAGCTAATTAGCTTATTGTGAGAATATTACAAACGTCTGACAAAACTGAAAAATGTAAATTTCCAATTTCAACCAAACATGCTAGAAATGCTCCAATTGAGCTAATTAGCTTATTGTGAGAATATTACAAACGTCCGACAAAAGTGAAAAATGTAAATTTCCAATTTCAACCAAACAAGCTAGAAATGCTCCAATTGAGCTAATTAGCTTATTGTGAGAATATTACAAACGTCTGACAAAACTGAAAAATAGAAATTTCCAATTTCAACCAAACATGCTAGAAATGCTCCAATTGAGCTAATTAGCTTATTGATAGAATATTGCAATTGTCTGACAAAACTGAAAAATGTAAATTTCCAATTTCAACCAAACATGCTAGAAATGCTCCAATTGAGCTAATTAGCTTATTGTGAGAATATTACAAACGTCCGACAAAAGTGAAAAATGTAAATTTCCAATTTCAACCAAACATGCTAGAAATGCTCAAATTGAGCTAATTAGCTTATTGTGAGAATATTACAAACGTCTGACAAAACTGAAAAATGTAAATTTCCAATTTCAACCAAACATGCTAGAAATGCTCCAATTGAGCTAATTAGCTTATTGTGAGAATATTACAAACGTCCGACAAAAGTGAAAAATGTAAATTTCCAATTTCAACCAAACAAGCTAGAAATGCTCCAATTGAGCTAATTAGCTTATTGTGAGAATATTACAAACGTCTGACAAAACTGAAAAATAGAAATTTCCAATTTCAACCAAACATGCTAGAAATGCTCCAATTGAGCTAATTAGCTTATTGATAGAATATTGCAATTGTCTGACAAAACTGAAAAATGTAAATTTCCAATTTCAACCAAACATGCTAGAAATGCTCCAATTGAGCTAATTAGCTTATTGTGAGAATATTACAAACGTCTGACAAAACTGAAAAATGTAAATTTCCAATTTCAACCAAACATGCTAGAAATGCTCCAATTGAGCTAATTAGCTTATTGTGAGAATATTACAAACGTCCGACAAAAGTGAAAAATGTAAATTTCCAATTTCAACCAAACAAGCTAGAAATGCTCCAATTGAGCTAATTAGCTTATTGTGAGAATATTACAAACGTCTGACAAAACTGAAAAATAGAAATTTCCAATTTCAACCAAACATGCTAGAAATGCTCCAATTGAGCTAATTAGCTTATTGATAGAATATTGCAATTGTCTGACAAAACTGAAAAATGTAAATTTCCAATTTCAACCAAACATGCTAGAAATGCTCCAGTTGAGCTAATTAGCTTATTGTGAGAATATTACAAACGTCTGACAAAACTGAAAAATGTAAATTTCCAATTTCAACCAAACATGCTAGAAATGCTCCAATTGAGCTAATTAGCTTATTGTGAGAATATTACAAACGTCTGACAAAAGTAAAAAATGTAAATTTCTGATTTCAACCAAACATGCTAGAATTGCTCCAATTGAGCTAATTAGCTTATTGTGAGAATATTACAAACGTCTGACAAAACTGAAAAATGTAAATTTCCAATTTCAACCAAACATGCTAGAAATGCTCCAATTGAGCTAGTTAGCTTATTGTGAGAATATTGCAATTGTCTGACAAAGGTGAAAAATGTAAATTTTCAATTTCAACCAAACATGCTAGAAATGCTCCAATTGAGCTAATTAGCTTATTGTGAGAATATTACAAACGTCCCACAAAAGTGAAAAATGTAAATTTCCAATTTCAACCAAACATGCTAGAAATGCTCAAATTGAGCTAATTAGCTTATTGTGAGAATATTACAAACGTCTGTCAAAACTGATAAATGTAAATTTCCAATTTCAACCAAACATGCTAGAAATGCTCCAATTGAGCTAATTAGCTTATTGTGAGAATATTACAAACGTCTGACCATACTGAAAATTGTAAATTTCCAATTTCAACCAAACAAGCTAGAAATGCTCCAATTGAGCTAATTAGCTTATTGTGAGAATATTACAAACGTCTGACAAAACTGAAAAATAGAAATTTCCAATTTCAACCAAACATGCTAGAAATGCTCCAATTGAGCTAATTAGCTTATTGATAGAATATTGCAATTGTCTGACAAAACTGAAAAATGTAAATTTCCAATTTCAACCAAACATGCTAGAAATGCTCCAATTGAGCTAATTAGCTAATTGTTAGAATATTACAAACGTCTGACAAAAGTGAAAAATGTAAATTTCCAATTTCAACCAAACATGCTAGAAATGCTCCAATTGAGCTAATTAGCTTATTGTGAGAATATTACAAACGTCTGAAAAAACTGAAAAATGTAAATTTCCAATTTCAACCAAACATGCTAGAAATGCTCCAATTGAGCTAATTAGCTTATTGTGAGAATATTACAAACGTCTGACAAAAGTAAAAAATGTAAATTTCTGATTTCAACCAAACATGCTAGAATTGCTCCAATTGAGCTAATTAGCTTATTGTGAGAATATTACAAACGTCTGACAAAACTGGAAAATGTAAATTTCCAATTTCAACCAAACATGCTAGAAATGCTCCAATTGAGCTAATTAGCTTATTGTGAGAATATTGCAATTGTCTGACAAAAGTGAAAAATGTAAATTTCCAATTTCAACCAAACATGCTAGAAATGTTCCAATTGAGCTAATTAGCTTATTGTGAGAATATTGCAATTATCTGACAAAACTGAAAAATGTAAATTTCCAATTTTAACCAAACATGCTAGAAATGCTCCAATTGAGCTAATTAGCTTATTGTGAGAATATTGCAATTGTCTGACAAAAGTGAAAAATGTAAATTTCCAATTTCAACCAAACATGCTAGAAACGTTCCAATTGAGCTAATTAGCTTATTGTGAGAATATTGCAATTGTCTGACAAAACTGAAAAATGTAAATTTCCAATTTTAACCAAACATGCTAGAAATGCTCCAATTGAGCTAATTAGCTTATTGTGAGAATATTGCAATTGTCTGACAAAAGTGAAAAATGTAAATTTCCAATTTCAACCAAACATGCTAGAAACGTTCCAATTGAGCTAATTAGCTTATTGTGAGAATATTGCAATTGTCTGACAAAACTGAAAAATGTAAATTTCCAATTTCAACCAAACATGCTAGAAATGCTCCAATTGAGCTAATTAGCTTATTGTGAGAATATTACAAACGTCTGACTAAAGTGAAAAATGTAAATTTCCAATTTCAACCAAACAAGCTAGAAATGCTCCAATTGAGCTAATTAGCTTATTGATAGAATATTGCAATTGTCTGACAAAACTGAAAAATGTAAATTTCCAATTTCAACCAAACATGCTAGAAATGCTCCAATTGAGCTAATTAGCTTATTGTGAGAATATTACAAACGTCTGACAAAAGTAAAAAATGTAAATTTCTGATTTCAACCAAACATGCTAGAATTGCTCCAATTGAGCTAATTAGCTTATTGTGAGAATATTACAAACGTCTGACAAAACTGGAAAATGTAAATTTCCAATTTCAACCAAACATGCTAGAAATGCTCCAATTGAGCTAATTAGCTTATTGTGAGAATATTGCAATTGTCTGACAAAAGTGAAAAATGTAAATTTCCAATTTCAACCAAACATGCTAGAAATGTTCCAATTGAGCTAATTAGCTTATTGTGAGAATATTGCAATTATCTGACAAAACTGAAAAATGTAAATTTCCAATTTTAACCAAACATGCTAGAAATGCTCCAATTGAGCTAATTAGCTTATTGTGAGAATATTGCAATTGTCTGACAAAAGTGAAAAATGTAAATTTCCAATTTCAACCAAACATGCTAGAAACGTTCCAATTGAGCTAATTAGCTTATTGTGAGAATATTGCAATTGTCTGACAAAACTGAAAAATGTAAATTTCCAATTTTAACCAAACATGCTAGAAATGCTCCAATTGAGCTAATTAGCTTATTGTGAGAATATTGCAATTGTCTGACAAAAGTGAAAAATGTAAATTTCCAATTTCAACCAAACATGCTAGAAACGTTCCAATTGAGCTAATTAGCTTATTGTGAGAATATTGCAATTGTCTGACAAAACTGAAAAATGTAAATTTCCAATTTCAACCAAACATGCTAGAAATGCTCCAATTGAGCTAATTAGCTTATTGTGAGAATATTACAAACGTCTGACTAAAGTGAAAAATGTAAATTTCCAATTTCAACCAAACAAGCTAGAAATGCTCCAATTGAGCTAATTAGCTTATTGATAGAATATTGCAATTGTCTGACAAAACTGAAAAATGTAAATTTCCAATTTCAACCAAACATGCTAGAAATGCTCCATATGAGCTAATTAGCTTATTGTGAGAATATTGCAATTGTCTGACAAAAGCGAAAAATGTAAATTTCCAATTTCAACCAAACATGCTAGAAATGCTCCAATTGAGCTAATTAGCTCATTGTGAGAATATTACAAACGTCTGACAAAAGTAAAAAATGTAAATTTCTGATTTCAACCAAACATGCTAGAAATGCTCCAATTGAGCTAATTAGCTTATTGTGAGAATATTACAAACGTCTGACAAAACTGAAAAATAGAAATTTCCAATTTCAACCAAACATGCTAGAAATGCTCCAATTGAGCTAATTAGCTTATTGTGAGAATATTGCAATTGTCTGACAAAAGTGAAAAATGTAAATTTCCAATTTCAACCAAACATGCTAGAAATGCTCCAATTGAGCTAATTAGCTTATTGTGAGAATATTACAAACGTCTGACAAAAGTAAAAAATGTAAATTTCTGATTTCAACCAAACATGCTAGAAATGCTCCAATTGAGCTAATTAGCTTATTGTGAGAATATTACAAACGTCTGACAAAACTGAAAAATGTAAATTTCCAATTTCAACCAAACATGCTAGAAATGCTCCAATTGAGCTAATTAGCTTATTGTGAGAATATTACAAACGTCTGACAAAACTGAAAAATAGAAATTTCCAATTTCAACCAAACATGCTAGAAATGCTCCAATTGAGCTAATTAGCTTATTGATAGAATATTGCAATTGTCTGACAAAACTGAAAAATGTAAATTTCCAATTTCAACCAAACATGCTAGAAATGCTCCAATTGAGCTAATTAGCTAATTGTTAGAATATTACAAACGTCTGACAAAAGTGAAAAATGTAAATTTCCAATTTCAACCAAACATGCTAGAAATGCTCCAATTGAGCTAATTAGCTTATTGTGAGAATATTACAAACGTCTGAAAAAACTGAAAAATGTAAATTTCCAATTTCAACCAAACATGCTAGAAATGCTCCAATTGAGCTAATTAGCTTATTGTGAGAATATTACAAACGTCTGACAAAAGTAAAAAATGTAAATTTCTGATTTCAACCAAACATGCTAGAATTGCTCCAATTGAGCTAATTAGCTTATTGTGAGAATATTACAAACGTCTGACAAAACTGGAAAATGTAAATTTCCAATTTTAACCAAACATGCTAGAAATGCTCCAATTGAGCTAATTAGCTTATTGTGAGAATATTGCAATTGTCTGACAAAAGTGAAAAATGTAAATTTCCAATTTCAACCAAACATGCTAGAAATGTTCCAATTGAGCTAATTAGCTTATTGTGAGAATATTGCAATTATCTGACAAAACTGAAAAATGTAAATTTCCAATTTTAACCAAACATGCTAGAAATGCTCCAATTGAGCTAATTAGCTTATTGTGAGAATATTGCAATTGTCTGACAAAAGTGAAAAATGTAAATTTCCAATTTCAACCAAACATGCTAGAAACGTTCCAATTGAGCTAATTAGCTTATTGTGAGAATATTGCAATTGTCTGACAAAACTGAAAAATGTAAATTTCCAATTTCAACCAAACATGCTAGAAATGCTCCAATTGAGCTAATTAGCTTATTGTGAGAATATTACAAACGTCTGACTAAAGTGAAAAATGTAAATTTCCAATTTCAACCAAACAAGCTAGAAATGCTCCAATTGAGCTAATTAGCTTATTGATAGAATATTGCAATTGTCTGACAAAACTGAAAAATGTAAATTTCCAATTTCAACCAAACATGCTAGAAATGCTCCATATGAGCTAATTAGCTTATTGTGAGAATATTGCAATTGTCTGACAAAAGCGAAAAATGTAAATTTCCAATTTCAACCAAACATGCTAGAAATGCTCCAATTGAGCTAATTACCTCATTGTGAGAATATTACAAACGTCTGACAAAAGTAAAAAATGTAAATTTCTGATTTCAACCAAACATGCTAGAAATGCTCCAATTGAGCTAATTAGCTTATTGTGAGAATATTACAAACGTCTGACAAAACTGAAAAATAGAAATTTCCAATTTCAACCAAACATGCTAGAAATGCTCCAATTGAGCTAATTAGCTTATTGTGAGAATATTGCAATTGTCTGACAAAAGTGAAAAATGTAAATTTCCAATTTCAACCAAACATGCTAGAAATGCTCCAATTGAGCTAATTAGCTTATTGTGAGAATATTACAAACGTCTGACAAAAGTAAAAAATGTAAATTTCTGATTTCAACCAAACATGCTAGAAATGCTCCAATTGAGCTAATTAGCTTATTGTGAGAATATTACAAACGTCTGACAAAACTGAAAAATGTAAATTTCCAATTTCAACCAAACATGCTAGAAAGGCTCCAATTGAGCTAATTAGCTTATTGTGAGAATATTACAAACGTCTGACAAAAGTAAAAAATGTAAATTTCTGATTTCAACCAAACATGCTAGAAATGCTCCAATTGAGCTAGTTAGCTTATTGTGAGAATATTGCAATTGTCTGACAAAGGTGAAAAATGTAAATTTTCAATTTCAACCAAACATGCTAGAAATGCTCCAATTGAGCTAATTAGCTTATTGTGAGAATATTACAAACGTCCCACAAAAGTGAAAAATGTAAATTTCCAATTTCAACCAAACATGCTAGAAATGCTCAAATTGAGCTAATTAGCTAATTGTTAGAATATTACAAACGTCTGACAAAAGTGAAAAATGTAAATTTCCAATTTCAACCAAACATGCTAGAAATGCTCCAATTGAGCTAATTAGCTTATTGTGAGAATATTGAAATTGTCTGACAAAAGTGAAAAATGTAAATTTCCAATTTCAACCAAACATGCTAGAAATGCTCCAATTGAGCTAATTAGCTTATTGTGAGAATATTGCAATTGTCTGACAAAAGTGAAAAATGTAAATTTCCAATTTCAACCAAACATGCTAGAAATGCTCCAATTGAGCTAATTAGCTTATTGTGAGAATATTACAAACGTCCGACAAAAGTGAAAAATGTAAATTTCCAATTTCAACCAAACATGCTAGAAATGCTCAAATTGAGCTAATTAGCTTATTGTGAGAATATTACAAACGTCTGACAAAACTGAAAAATGTAAATTTCCAATTTCAACCAAACATGCTAGAAATGCTCCAATTGAGCTAATTAGCTTATTGTGAGAATATTACAAACGTCCGACAAAAGTGAAAAATGTAAATTTCCAATTTCAACCAAACAAGCTAGAAATGCTCCAATTGAGCTAATTAGCTTATTGTGAGAATATTACAAACGTCTGACAAAACTGAAAAATAGAAATTTCCAATTTCAACCAAACATGCTAGAAATGCTCCAATTGAGCTAATTAGCTTATTGATAGAATATTGCAATTGTCTGACAAAACTGAAAAATGTAAATTTCCAATTTCAACCAAACATGCTAGAAATGCTCCAATTGAGCTAATTAGCTTATTGTTAGAATATTACAAACGTCTGACAAAAGTGAAAAATGTAAATTTCCAATTTCAACCAAACATGCTAGAAATGCTCCAGTTGAGCTAATTAGCTTATTGTGAGAATATTACAAACGTCTGACAAAACTGAAAAATGTAAATTTCCAATTTCAACCAAACATGCTAGAAATGCTCCAATTGAGCTAATTAGCTTATTGTGAGAATATTACAAACGTCTGACAAAAGTAAAAAATGTAAATTTCTGATTTCAACCAAACATGCTAGAATTGCTCCAATTGAGCTAATTAGCTTATTGTGAGAATATTACAAACGTCTGACAAAACTGAAAAATGTAAATTTCCAATTTCAACCAAACATGCTAGAAATGCTCCAATTGAGCTAGTTAGCTTATTGTGAGAATATTGCAATTGTCTGACAAAGGTGAAAAATGTAAATTTTCAATTTCAACCAAACATGCTAGAAATGCTCAAATTGAGCTAATTAGCTTATTGTGAGAATATTACAAACGTCTGTCAAAACTGATAAATGTAAATTTCCAATTTCAACCAAACATGCTAGAAATGCTCCAATTGAGCTAATTAGCTTATTGTGAGAATATTACAAACGTCTGACCATACTGAAAATTGTAAATTTCCAATTTCAACCAAACAAGCTAGAAATGCTCCAATTGAGCTAATTAGCTTATTGTGAGAATATTACAAACGTCTGACAAAACTGAAAAATAGAAATTTCCAATTTCAACCAAACATGCTAGAAATGCTCCAATTGAGCTAATTAGCTTATTGATAGAATATTGCAATTGTCTGACAAAACTGAAAAATGTAAATTTCCAATTTCAACCAAACATGCTAGAAATGCTCCAATTGAGCTAATTAGCTAATTGTTAGAATATTACAAACGTCTGACAAAAGTGAAAAATGTAAATTTCCAATTTCAACCAAACATGCTAGAAATGCTCCAATTGAGCTAATTAGCTTATTGTGAGAATATTACAAACGTCTGAAAAAACTGAAAAATGTAAATTTCCAATTTCAACCAAACATGCTAGAAATGCTCCAATTGAGCTAATTAGCTTATTGTGAGAATATTACAAACGTCTGACAAAAGTAAAAAATGTAAATTTCTGATTTCAACCAAACATGCTAGAATTGCTCCAATTGAGCTAATTAGCTTATTGTGAGAATATTACAAACGTCTGACAAAACTGGAAAATGTAAATTTCCAATTTCAACCAAACATGCTAGAAATGCTCCAATTGAGCTAATTAGCTTATTGTGAGAATATTGCAATTGTCTGACAAAAGTGAAAAATGTAAATTTCCAATTTCAACCAAACATGCTAGAAATGTTCCAATTGAGCTAATTAGCTTATTGTGAGAATATTGCAATTATCTGACAAAACTGAAAAATGTAAATTTCCAATTTTAACCAAACATGCTAGAAATGCTCCAATTGAGCTAATTAGCTTATTGTGAGAATATTGCAATTGTCTGACAAAAGTGAAAAATGTAAATTTCCAATTTCAACCAAACATGCTAGAAACGTTCCAATTGAGCTAATTAGCTTATTGTGAGAATATTGCAATTGTCTGACAAAACTGAAAAATGTAAATTTCCAATTTCAACCAAACATGCTAGAAATGCTCCAATTGAGCTAATTAGCTTATTGTGAGAATATTACAAACGTCTGACTAAAGTGAAAAATGTAAATTTCCAATTTCAACCAAACAAGCTAGAAATGCTCCAATTGAGCTAATTAGCTTATTGATAGAATATTGCAATTGTCTGACAAAACTGAAAAATGTAAATTTCCAATTTCAACCAAACATGCTAGAAATGCTCCATATGAGCTAATTAGCTTATTGTGAGAATATTGCAATTGTCTGACAAAAGCGAAAAATGTAAATTTCCAATTTCAACCAAACATGCTAGAAATGCTCCAATTGAGCTAATTAGCTCATTGTGAGAATATTACAAACGTCTGACAAAAGTAAAAAATGTAAATTTCTGATTTCAACCAAACATGCTAGAAATGCTCCAATTGAGCTAATTAGCTTATTGTGAGAATATTACAAACGTCTGACAAAACTGAAAAATAGAAATTTCCAATTTCAACCAAACATGCTAGAAATGCTCCAATTGAGCTAATTAGCTTATTGTGAGAATATTGCAATTGTCTGACAAAAGTGAAAAATGTAAATTTCCAATTTCAACCAAACATGCTAGAAATGCTCCAATTGAGCTAATTAGCTTATTGTGAGAATATTACAAACGTCTGACAAAAGTAAAAAATGTAAATTTCTGATTTCAACCAAACATGCTAGAAATGCTCCAATTGAGCTAATTAGCTTATTGTGAGAATATTACAAACGTCTGACAAAACTGAAAAATGTAAATTTCCAATTTCAACCAAACATGCTAGAAAGGCTCCAATTGAGCTAATTAGCTTATTGTGAGAATATTGCAATTGTCTGACAAAAGTGAAAGATGTAAATTTCCAATTTCAACCAAACATGCTAGAAATGCTCCAATTGAGCTAATTAGCTTATTGTGAGAATATTACAAACGTCTGACAAAAGTGAAAAATGTAAATTTCCAATTTCAACCAAACATGCTAGAAATGCTCCAATTGAGCTAATTAGCTTATTGTGAGAATATTACAAACGTCCGACAAAAGTGAAAAATGTAAATTTCCAATTTCAACCAAACATGCTAGAAATGCTCAAATTGAGCTAGTTAGCTTATTGTGAGAATATTACAAACGTCTGACAAAACTGAAAAATGTAAATTTCCAATTTCAACCAAACATGCTAGAAATGCTCCAATTGAGCTAATTAGCTTATTGTGAGAATATTACAAACGTCCGACAAAAGTGAAAAATGTAAATTTCCAATTTCAACCAAACAAGCTAGAAATGCTCCAATTGAGCTAATTAGCTTATTGTGAGAATATTACAAACGTCTGACAAAACTGAAAAATAGAAATTTCCAATTTCAACCAAACATGCTAGAAATGCTCCAATTGAGCTAATTAGCTTATTGATAGAATATTGCAATTGTCTGACAAAACTGAAAAATGTAAATTTCCAATTTCAACCAAACATGCTAGAAATGCTCCAATTGAGCTAATTAGCTTATTGTTAGAATATTACAAACGTCTGACAAAAGTGAAAAATGTAAATTTCCAATTTCAACCAAACATGCTAGAAATGCTCCAGTTGAGCTAATTAGCTTATTGTGAGAATATTACAAACGTCTGACAAAACTGAAAAATGTAAATTTCCAATTTCAACCAAACATGCTAGAAATGCTCCAATTGAGCTAATTAGCTTATTGTGAGAATATTACAAACGTCTGACAAAAGTAAAAAATGTAAATTTCTGATTTCAACCAAACATGCTAGAATTGCTCCAATTGAGCTAATTAGCTTATTGTGAGAATATTACAAACGTCTGACAAAACTGAAAAATGTAAATTTCCAATTTCAACCAAACATGCTAGAAATGCTCCAATTGAGCTAGTTAGCTTATTGTGAGAATATTGCAATTGTCTGACAAAGGTGAAAAATGTAAATTTTCAATTTCAACCAAACATGCTAGAAATGCTCCAATTGAGCTAATTAGCTTATTGTGAGAATATTACAAACGTCCCACAAAAGTGAAAAATGTAAATTTCCAATTTCAACCAAACATGCTAGAAATGCTCAAATTGAGCTAATTAGCTTATTGTGAGAATATTACAAACGTCTGACAAAACTGAAAAATGTAAATTTCCAATTTCAACCAAACATGCTAGAAATGCTCCAATTGAGCTAATTAGCTTATTGTGAGAATATTACAAACGTCTGACCAAACTGAAAAATGTAAATTTCCAATTTCAACCAAACAAGCTAGAAATGCTCCAATTGAGCTAATTAGCTTATTGTGAGAATATTACAAACGTCTGACAAAACTGAAAAATAGAAATTTCCAATTTCAACCAAACATGCTAGAAATGCTCCAATTGAGCTAATTAGCTTATTGATAGAATATTGCAATTGTCTGACAAAACTGAAAAATGTAAATTTCCAATTTCAACCAAACATGCTAGAAATGCTCCAATTGAGCTAATTAGCTAATTGTTAGAATATTACAAACGTCTGACAAAAGTGAAAAATGTAAATTTCCAATTTCAACCAAACATGCTAGAAATGCTCCAATTGAGCTAATTAGCTTATTGTGAGAATATTACAAACGTCTGACAAAAGTAAAAAATGTAAATTTCTGATTTCAACCAAACATGCTAGAATTGCTCCAATTGAGCTAATTAGCTTATTGTGAGAATATTACAAACGTCTGACAAAACTGAAAAATGTAAATTTCCAATTTCAACCAAACATGCTAGAAATGCTCCAATTGAGCTAGTTAGCTTATTGTGAGAATATTGCAATTGTCTGACAAAGGTGAAAAATGTAAATTTTCAATTTCAACCAAACATGCTAGAAATGCTCCAATTGAGCTAATTAGCTTATTGTGAGAATATTACAAACGTCCCACAAAAGTGAAAAATGTAAATTTCCAATTTCAACCAAACATGCTAGAAATGCTCAAATTGAGCTAATTAGCTTATTGTGAGAATATTACAAACGTCTGTCAAAACTGATAAATGTAAATTTCCAATTTCAACCAAACATGCTAGAAATGCTCCAATTGAGCTAATTAGCTTATTGTGAGAATATTACAAACGTCTGACAAAACTGAAAAATAGAAATTTCCAATTTCAACCAAACATGCTAGAAATGCTCCAATTGAGCTAATTAGCTTATTGATAGAATATTGCAATTGTCTGACAAAACTGAAAAATGTAAATTTCCAATTTCAACCAAACATGCTAGAAATGCTCCAATTGAGCTAATTAGCTAATTGTTAGAATATTACAAACGTCTGACAAAAGTGAAAAATGTAAATTTCCAATTTCAACCAAACATGCTAGAAATGCTCCAATTGAGCTAATTAGCTTATTGTGAGAATATTACAAACGTCTGAAAAAACTGAAAAATGTAAATTTCCAATTTCAACCAAACATGCTAGAAATGCTCCAATTGAGCTAATTAGCTTATTGTGAGAATATTACAAACGTCTGACAAAAGTAAAAAATGTAAATTTCTGATTTCAACCAAACATGCTAGAATTGCTCCAATTGAGCTAATTAGCTTATTGTGAGAATATTACAAACGTCTGACAAAACTGGAAAATGTAAATTTCCAATTTTAACCAAACATGCTAGAAATGCTCCAATTGAGCTAATTAGCTTATTGTGAGAATATTGCAATTGTCTGACAAAAGTGAAAAATGTAAATTTCCAATTTCAACCAAACATGCTAGAAATGTTCCAATTGAGCTAATTAGCTTATTGTGAGAATATTGCAATTATCTGACAAAACTGAAAAATGTAAATTTCCAATTTTAACCAAACATGCTAGAAATGCTCCAATTGAGCTAATTAGCTTATTGTGAGAATATTGCAATTGTCTGACAAAAGTGAAAAATGTAAATTTCCAATTTCAACCAAACATGCTAGAAACGTTCCAATTGAGCTAATTAGCTTATTGTGAGAATATTGCAATTGTCTGACAAAACTGAAAAATGTAAATTTCCAATTTCAACCAAACATGCTAGAAATGCTCCAATTGAGCTAATTAGCTTATTGTGAGAATATTACAAACGTCTGACTAAAGTGAAAAATGTAAATTTCCAATTTCAACCAAACAAGCTAGAAATGCTCCAATTGAGCTAATTAGCTTATTGATAGAATATTGCAATTGTCTGACAAAACTGAAAAATGTAAATTTCCAATTTCAACCAAACATGCTAGAAATGCTCCATATGAGCTAATTAGCTTATTGTGAGAATATTGCAATTGTCTGACAAAAGCGAAAAATGTAAATTTCCAATTTCAACCAAACATGCTAGAAATGCTCCAATTGAGCTAATTACCTCATTGTGAGAATATTACAAACGTCTGACAAAAGTAAAAAATGTAAATTTCTGATTTCAACCAAACATGCTAGAAATGCTCCAATTGAGCTTATTAGCTTATTGTGAGAATATTACAAACGTCTGACAAAACTGAAAAATAGAAATTTCCAATTTCAACCAAACATGCTAGAAATGCTCCAATTGAGCTAATTAGCTTATTGTGAGAATATTGCAATTGTCTGACAAAAGTGAAAAATGTAAATTTCCAATTTCAACCAAACATGCTAGAAATGCTCCAATTGAGCTAATTAGCTTATTGTGAGAATATTACAAACGTCTGACAAAAGTAAAAAATGTAAATTTCTGATTTCAACCAAACATGCTAGAAATGCTCCAATTGAGCTAATTAGCTTATTGTGAGAATATTACAAACGTCTGACAAAACTGAAAAATGTAAATTTCCAATTTCAACCAAACATGCTAGAAAGGCTCCAATTGAGCTAATTAGCTTATTGTGAGAATATTGCAATTGTCTGACAAAAGTGAAAGATGTAAATTTCCAATTTCAACCAAACATGCTAGAAATGCTCCAATTGAGCTAATTAGCTTATTGTGAGAATATTACAAACGTCTGACAAAAGTGAAAAATGTAAATTTCCAATTTCAACCAAACATGCTAGAAATGCTCCAATTGAGCTAATTAGCTTATTGTGAGAATATTACAAACGTCCGACAAAAGTGAAAAATGTAAATTTCCAATTTCAACCAAACATGCTAGAAATGCTCAAATTGAGCTAGTTAGCTTATTGTGAGAATATTACAAACGTCTGACAAAACTGAAAAATGTAAATTTCCAATTTCAACCAAACATGCTAGAAATGCTCCAATTGAGCTAATTAGCTTATTGTGAGAATATTACAAACGTCCGACAAAAGTGAAAAATGTAAATTTCCAATTTCAACCAAACAAGCTAGAAATGCTCCAATTGAGCTAATTAGCTTATTGTGAGAATATTACAAACGTCTGACAAAACTGAAAAATGTAAATTTCCAATTTCAACCAAACATGCTAGAAATGCTCCAGTTGAGCTAATTAGCTTATTGTGAGAATATTACAAACGTCTGACAAAACTGAAAAATGTAAATTTCCAATTTCAACCAAACATGCTAGAAATGCTCCAATTGAGCTAATTAGCTTATTGTGAGAATATTACAAACGTCTGACAAAAGTAAAAAATGTAAATTTCTGATTTCAACCAAACATGCTAGAATTGCTCCAATTGAGCTAATTAGCTTATTGTGAGAATATTACAAACGTCTGACAAAACTGAAAAATGTAAATTTCCAATTTCAACCAAACATGCTAGAAATGCTCCAATTGAGCTAGTTAGCTTATTGTGAGAATATTGCAATTGTCTGACAAAGGTGAAAAATGTAAATTTTCAATTTCAACCAAACATGCTAGAAATGCTCCAATTGAGCTAATTAGCTTATTGTGAGAATATTACAAACGTCCCACAAAAGTGAAAAATGTAAATTTCCAATTTCAACCAAACATGCTAGAAATGCTCAAATTGAGCTAATTAGCTTATTGTGAGAATATTACAAACGTCTGACAAAACTGAAAAATGTAAATTTCCAATTTCAACCAAACATGCTAGAAATGCTCCAATTGAGCTAATTAGCTTATTGTGAGAATATTACAAACGTCTGACCAAACTGAAAAATGTAAATTTCCAATTTCAACCAAACAAGCTAGAAATGCTCCAATTGAGCTAATTAGCTTATTGTGAGAATATTACAAACGTCTGACAAAACTGAAAAATAGAAATTTCCAATTTCAACCAAACATGCTAGAAATGCTCCAATTGAGCTAATTAGCTTATTGATAGAATATTGCAATTGTCTGACAAAACTGAAAAATGTAAATTTCCAATTTCAACCAAACATGCTAGAAATGCTCCAATTGAGCTAATTAGCTAATTGTTAGAATATTACAAACGTCTGACAAAAGTGAAAAATGTAAATTTCCAATTTCAACCAAACATGCTAGAAATGCTCCAATTGAGCTAATTAGCTTATTGTGAGAATATTACAAACGTCTGACAAAACTGAAAAATGTAAATTTCCAATTTCAACCAAACATGCTAGAAATGCTCCAATTGAGCTAATTAGCTTATTGTGAGAATATTACAAACGTCTGACAAAAGTAAAAAATGTAAATTTCTGATTTCAACCAAACATGCTAGAAATGCTCCAATTGAGCTAATTAGCTTATTGTGAGAATATTACAAACGTCTGACAAAACTGAAAAATGTAAATTTCCAATTTCAACCAAACATGCTAGAAAGGCTCCAATTGAGCTAATTAGCTTATTGTGAGAATATTGCAATTGTCTGACAAAAGTGAAAAATGTAAATTTCCAATTTCAACCAAACATGCTAGAAATGCTCCAATTGAGCTAATTAGCTTATTGTGAGAATATTACAAACGTCTGACAAAACTGAAAAATAGAATTTTCCAATTTCAACCAAACATGCTAGAAATGCTCCAATTGAGCTAATTAGCTTATTGTGAGAATATTACAAACGTCCGACAAAAGTGAAAAATGTAAATTTCCAATTTCAACCAAACATGCTAGAAATGCTCAAATTGAGCTAATTAGCTTATTGTGAGAATATTACAAACGTCTGACAAAACTGAAAAATGTAAATTTCCAATTTCAACCAAACATGCTAGAAATGCTCCAATTGAGCTAATTAGCTTATTGTGAGAATATTACAAACGTCCGACAAAAGTGAAAAATGTAAATTTCCAATTTCAACCAAACAAGCTAGAAATGCTCCAATTGAGCTAATTAGCTTATTGTGAGAATATTACAAACGTCTGACAAAACTGAAAAATAGAAATTTCCAATTTCAACCAAACATGCTAGAAATGCTCCAATTGAGCTAATTAGCTTATTGATAGAATATTGCAATTGTCTGACAAAACTGAAAAATGTAAATTTCCAATTTCAACCAAACATGCTAGAAATGCTCCAATTGAGCTAATTAGCTTATTGTTAGAATATTACAAACGTCTGACAAAAGTGAAAAATGTAAATTTCCAATTTCAACCAAACATGCTAGAAATGCTCCAGTTGAGCTAATTAGCTTATTGTGAGAATATTACAAACGTCTGACAAAACTGAAAAATGTAAATTTCCAATTTCAACCAAACATGCTAGAAATGCTCCAATTGAGCTAATTAGCTTATTGTGAGAATATTACAAACGTCTGACAAAAGTAAAAAATGTAAATTTCTGATTTCAACCAAACATGCTAGAATTGCTCCAATTGAGCTAATTAGCTTATTGTGAGAATATTACAAACGTCTGACAAAACTGAAAAATGTAAATTTCCAATTTCAACCAAACATGCTAGAAATGCTCCAATTGAGCTAGTTAGCTTATTGTGAGAATATTGCAATTGTCTGACAAAGGTGAAAAATGTAAATTTTCAATTTCAACCAAACATGCTAGAAATGCTCCAATTGAGCTAATTAGCTTATTGTGAGAATATTACAAACGTCCCACAAAAGTGAAAAATGTAAATTTCCAATTTCAACCAAACATGCTAGAAATGCTCCAATTGAGCTAATTAGCTTATTGTGAGAATATTACAAACGTCTGACAAAAGTAAAAAATGTAAATTTCTGATTTCAACCAAACATGCTAGAAATGCTCCAATTGAGCTAATTAGCTTATTGTGAGAATATTACAAACGTCTGACAAAACTGAAAAATGTAAATTTCCAATTTCAACCAAACATGCTAGAAAGGCTCCAATTGAGCTAATTAGCTTATTGTGAGAATATTGCAATTGTCTGACAAAAGTGAAAAATGTAAATTTCCAATTTCAACCAAACATGCTAGAAATGCTCCAATTGAGCTAATTAGCTTATTGTGAGAATATTACAAACGTCCCACAAAAGTGAAAAATGTAAATTTCCAATTTCAACCAAACATGCTAGAAATGCTCCAATTGAGCTAATTAGCTTATTGTGAGAATATTACAAACGTCTGACAAAAGTAAAAAATGTAAATTTCTGATTTCAACCAAACATGCTAGAAATGCTCCAATTGAGCTAATTAGCTTATTGTGAGAATATTACAAACGTCTGACAAAACTGAAAAATGTAAATTTCCAATTTCAACCAAACATGCTAGAAAGGCTCCAATTGAGCTAATTAGCTTATTGTGAGAATATTGCAATTGTCTGACAAAAGTGAAAAATGTAAATTTCCAATTTCAACCAAACATGCTAGAAATGCTCCAATTGAGCTAATTAGCTTATTGTGAGAATATTACAAACGTCTGACAAAACTGAAAAATAGAATTTTCCAATTTCAACCAAACATGCTAGAAATGCTCCAATTGAGCTAATTAGCTTATTGTGAGAATATTACAAACGTCCGACAAAAGTGAAAAATGTAAATTTCCAATTTCAACCAAACATGCTAGAAATGCTCAAATTGAGCTAATTAGCTTATTGTGAGAATATTAGAAACGTCTGACAAAACTGAAAAATGTAAATTTCCAATTTCAACCAAACATGCTAGAAATGCTCCAATTGAGCTAATTAGCTTATTGTGAGAATATTACAAACGTCCGACAAAAGTGAAAAATGTAAATTTCCAATTTCAACCAAACAAGCTAGAAATGCTCCAATTGAGCTAATTAGCTTATTGTGAGAATATTACAAACGTCTGACAAAACTGAAAAATAGAAATTTCCAATTTCAACCAAACATGCTAGAAATGCTCCAATTGAGCTAATTAGCTTATTGATAGAATATTGCAATTGTCTGACAAAACTGAAAAATGTAAATTTCCAATTTCAACCAAACATGCTAGAAATGCTCCAATTGAGCTAATTAGCTTATTGTTAGAATATTACAAACGTCTGACAAAAGTGAAAAATGTAAATTTCCAATTTCAACCAAACATGCTAGAAATGCTCCAGTTGAGCTAATTAGCTTATTGTGAGAATATTACAAACGTCTGACAAAACTGAAAAATGTAAATTTCCAATTTCAACCAAACATGCTAGAAATGCTCCAATTGAGCTAATTAGCTTATTGTGAGAATATTACAAACGTCTGACAAAAGTAAAAAATGTAAATTTCTGATTTCAACCAAACATGCTAGAATTGCTCCAATTGAGCTAATTAGCTTATTGTGAGAATATTACAAACGTCTGACAAAACTGAAAGATGTAAATTTCCAATTTCAACCAAACATGCTAGAAATGCTCCAATTGAGCTAGTTAGCTTATTGTGAGAATATTGCAATTGTCTGACAAAGGTGAAAAATGTAAATTTTCAATTTCAAACAAACATGCTAGAAATGCTCCAATTGAGCTAATTAGCTTATTGTGAGAATATTACAAACGTCCCACAAAAGTGAAAAATGTAAATTTCCAATTTCAACCAAACATGCTAGAAATGCTCAAATTGAGCTAATTAGCTTATTGTGAGAATATTACAAACGTCTGACAAAACTGAAAAATGTAAATTTCCAATTTCAACCAAACATGCTAGAAATGCTCCAATTGAGCTAATTAGCTTATTGTGAGAATATTACAAACGTCTGACCAAACTGAAAAATGTAAATTTCCAATTTCAACCAAACAAGCTAGAAATGCTCCAATTGAGCTAATTAGCTTATTGTGAGAATATTACAAACGTCTGACAAAACTGAAAAATAGAAATTTCCAATTTCAACCAAACATGCTAGAAATGCTCCAATTGAGCTAATTAGCTTATTGATAGAATATTGCAATTGTCTGACAAAACTGAAAAATGTAAATTTCCAATTTCAACCAAACATGCTAGAAATGCTCCAATTGAGCTAATTAGCTAATTGTTAGAATATTACAAACGTCTGACAAAAGTGAAAAATGTAAATTTCCAATTTCAACCAAACATGCTAGAAATGCTCCAATTGAGCTAATTAGCTTATTGTGAGAATATTACAAACGTCTGACAAAACTGAAAAATGTAAATTTCCAATTTCAACCAAACATGCTAGAAATGCTCCAATTGAGCTAATTAGCTTATTGTGAGAATATTACAAACGTCTGACAAAAGTAAAAAATGTAAATTTCTGATTTCAACCAAACATGCTAGAATTGCTCCAATTGAGCTAATTAGCTTATTGTGAGAATATTACAAACGTCTGACAAAACTGAAAAATGTAAATTTCCAATTTTAACCAAACATGCTAGAAATGCTCCAATTGAGCTAATTAGCTTATTGTGAGAATATTGCAATTGTCTGACAAAAGTGAAAAATGTAAATTTCCAATTTCAACCAAACATGCTAGAAATGTTCCAATTGAGCTAATTAGCTTATTGTGAGAATATTGCAATTGTCTGACAAAAGTGAAAAATGTAAATTTCCAATTTCAACCAAACATGCTAGAAATGCTCCAATTGAGCTAATTAGCTTATTGTGAGAATATTACAAACGTCTGACAAAACTGAAAAATGTAAATTTCCAATTTCAACCAAACATGCTAGAAATGCTCCAATTGAGCTAATTAGCTTATTGTGAGAATATTACAAACGTCTGACAAAACTGAAAAATGTAAATTTCCAATTTCAACTAAATATGCTAGAAATGCTCCAATTGAGCTAATTAGCTTATTGTGAGAATATTGCAATTGTTTGACAAAAGTGAAAAATGTAAATTTCCAATTTCAACCAAACATGCTAGAAATGCTCCAATTGAGCTAATTAGCTTATTGTGAGAATATTACAAACGTCTGACAAAACTGAAAAATGTAAATTTCCAATTTCAACCAAACATGCTAGAAATGCTCCAATTGAGCTAATTAGCTTATTGTGAGAATATTGCAATTGTATGACAAAAGCGAAAATGTAAATTTCCAATTTCAACCAAACATGCTAGAAATGCTCCAATTGAGCTAATTAGCTTATTGTGAGAATATTACAAACGTCTGACAAAAGTGAAAAATGTAATTCTCCAATTTCAACCAAACATGCTAGAAATGCTCCAATTGAGCTAATTAGCTTATTGTGAGAATATTACAAACGTCTGACAAAACTGAAAAATGTAAATTGCCAATTTCAACCAAACATGCTAGAAATGCTCCAATTGAGCTAATTAGCTTATTGTGAGAATGTTACAAACGTCTGACAAAACTGAAAAATGTAAATTGCCAATTTCAACCAAACATGCTACAAATGCTCCAATTGAGCTAATTAGCTTATTGTGAGAATATTGCAATTGTCTGACAAAAGCGAAAAATGTAAATTTCCAATTTCAACCAAACATGCTAGAAATGCTCCAATTGAGCTAATTAGCTTAATGTGAGAATATTACAAACGTCTGACAAAAGTGAAAAATTTACAATTCAAATTTAAATCAAACATGCTAGAAATGCTCCAATTGCGCAAATAAGCCTACTGTAAAAATTTTACAAACGTCTGACAAAACTGAAAATTTAAATTTTCAATTTCAACCAAACATGCTAGAAATGCTCCAATTGAGCTAATTAGCTTATTGTGAGAATATTGCAATTGTTTGACAAAAGTGAAAAATGTAAATTTCTGATTTCAACCAAACATGCTAGAAATGCTCCAATTGAGCTAATTAGCTTATTGTGAGAATATTACAAACGTCTGACAAAAGTGAAAAATTTACAATTCCAATTTAAATCAAACATGCTAGAAATGCTCCAATTGCGCAAATAAGCCTACTGTAAAAATTTTACAAACGTCTGACAAAACTGAAAATTTAAATTTTCAATTTCAACCAAACATGCTAGAAATGCTCCAATTGAGCTAATTAGCTTATTGTGAGAATATTGCAATTGTTTGACAAAAGCGAAAAATGTAAATTTCCAATTTCAACCAAACATGCTAGAAATGCTCCAATTGAGCTAATTAGCTTATTGTGAGAATATTGCAATTGTCTGACAAAAGTGAAAAATGTAAATTTCCAATTTCAACCAAACATGCTAGAAATGTTCCAATTGAGCTAATTAGCTTATTGTGAGAATATTGCAATTGTCTGACAAAAGTGAAAAATGTAAATTTCCAATTTCAACCAAACATGCTAGAAATGCTCCAATTGAGCTAATTAGCTTATTGTGAGAATATTACAAACGTCTGACAAAACTGAAAAATGTAAATTTCCAATTTCAACCAAACATGCTAGAAATGCTCCAATTGAGCTAATTAGCTTATTGTGAGAATATTACAAACGTCTGACAAAAGTGAAAAATTTAAAATTCCAATTTCAATCAAACATGCTAGAAATGCTCCAATTGCGCAAATAAGCCTACTGTAAGAATTTTACAAACGTCTGACAAAACTGAAAATTTAAATTTTGAATTTCAACGAAACATGCTAGAAATGCTCCAATTGAGCTAATTAGCTTATTGTGAGAATATTGCAATTGTTTGACAAAAGTGACAAATGTAAATTTCCAATTTCAACCAAACATACTAGAAATGCTCCAATTGAGCTAATTAGCTTATCGTGAGAATATTACAAACGTCTGACAAAAGTGAAAAATAGAAATTTCCAATTTCAACCAAACATGCTAGAAATGCTCCAATTGAGCTAATTAGCTTATTGTGAGAATATTACAAACGTCTGACTAAACTGAAAAATGTAAATTTCCAATTTCAACCAAACAAGCTAGAAATGCTCCAATTGAGCTAATTAGCTTATTGATAGAATATTGCAATTGTCTGACAAAACTGAAAAATGTAAATTTCCAATTTCAACCAAACATGCTAGAAATGCTCCAATTGAGCTAATTAGCTTATTGATAAAATATTGCAATTGTCTGACAAAACTGAAAAATGTAAATTTCCAATTTCAACCAAACATGCTAGAAATGCTCCAATTGAGCTAATTAGCTAATTGTTATAATATTACAAACGTCTGACAAAAGTGAAAATTGTAAATTTCCAATTTCAACCAAACATGCTAGAAATGCTCCAATTGAGCTAATTAGCTTATTGTGAGAATATTACAAACGTCTGAAAAAACTGAAAAATGTAAAATTCCAATTTCAACCAAACATGCTAGAAATGCTCCAATTGAGCTAATTAGCTTATTGTGAGAATATTACAAACGTCTGACAAAAGTAAAAAATGTAAATTTCCAATTTCAACCAAACACGCTAGAATTGCTCCAATTGAGCTAATTAGCTTATTGTGAGAATATTACAAACGTCTGACAAAACTGAAAAATGTAAATTTCCAATTTCAACCAAACATGCTAGAAATGCTCCAATTGAGCTAATTAGCTTATTGTGAGAATATTGCAATTGTCTGACAAAAGTGAAAAATGTAAATTTCCAATTTCAACCAAACATGCTAGAAATGTTCCATTTGAGCTAATTAGCTTATTGTGAGAATATTGCAATTGTCTGACAAAAGTGAAAAATGTAAAATTCCAATTTCAACCAAACATGCTAGAAATGTTCCAATTGAGCTAATTAGCTTATTGTGAGAATATTACAAACGTCTGACAAAAGTGAAAAATGTAAATTTCCAATTTCAACCAAACATGCTAGAAATGCTCCAATTGAGCTAATTAGCTTATTGTGAGAATATTGCAATTACTGACAAAAGCGAAAAATGTAAATTTCCAATTTTAACCAAACATGCTAGAAATGTTCCAATTGAGCTAATTAGCTTATTGTGAGAATATTACAAACGTCTGACAAAACTGAAAAATGTAAATTGCCAATTTCAACCAAACATGCTAGAAATGCTCCAATTGAGCTAATTAGCTTATTGTGAGAATATTGCAATTGTCTGACAAAAGCGAAAAATGTAAATTTCCAATTTCAACCAAACATGCTAGAAATGCTCCAATTGAGCTAATTAGCTCATTGTGAGAATATTACAAACGTCTGACAAAAGTAAAAAATGTAAATTTCTGATTTCAACCAAACATGCTAGAAATGCTCCAATTGAGCTAATTAGCTTATTGATAGAATATTGCAATTGTCTGACAAAACTGAAAAATGTAAATTTCCAATTTCAACCAAACATGCTAGAAATGCTCCAATTGAGCTAATTAGCTTATTGTTAGAATATTACAAACGTCTGACAAAAGTGAAAAATGTAAATTTCCAATTTCAACCAAACATGCTAGAAATGCTCCAGTTGAGCTGATTAGCTTATTGTGAGAATATTACAAACGTCTGACAAAACTGAAAAATGTAAATTTCCAATTTCAACCAAACATGCTAGAAATGCTCCAATTGAGCTAATTAGCTTATTGTGAGAATATTACAAACGTCTGACAAAACTGAAAAATAGAGATTTCCAATTTCAACCGAACATGCTAGAAATGTTCCAATTGAGCTAATTAGCTTATTGTGAGAATATTACAAACGTCTGACCAAACTGAAAAATGTAAATTTCCAATTTCAACCAAACAAGCTAGAAATGCTCCAATTGAGCTAATTAGCTTATTGTGAGAATATTACAAACGTCTGACAAAAGTGAAAAATGTAATTATCCAATTTCAACCAAACATGCTAGAAATGCTCCAATTGAGCTAATTAGCTTATTGTGAGAATATTGCAATTGTCTGACAAAAGTGAAAAATGTAAATTTCCAATTTCAACTAAACATGCTAGAAATGCTCCAATTGAGCTAATTAGCTTATTGTGAGAATATTGCAATTGTCTGACAAAAGTGAAAAATGTAAATTTCCAATTTCAACCAAACATGCTAGAAATGCTCCAATTGAGCTAATTAGCTTATTGTGAGAATATTGCAATTGTCTGACAAAAGTGAAAAATGTAAATTTCCAATTTCAACCAAACATGCTAGAAATGCTCCAATTGAGCTAATTAGCTTATTGTGAGAATATTACAAACGTCCGACAAAAGTGAAAAATGTAAATTTCCAATTTCAACCAAACATGCTAGAAATGCTCAAATTGAGCTAATTAGCTTATTGTGAGAATATTACAAACGTCTGACAAAACTGAAAAATGTAAATTTCCAATTTCAACCAAACATGCTAGAAATGCTCCAATTGAGCTAATTAGCTTATTGTGAGAATATTACAAACGTCCGACAAAAGTGAAAAATGTAAATTTCCAATTTCAACCAAACATGCTAGAAATGCTCCAATTGAGCTAATTAGCTTATTGATAGAATATTGCAATTGTCTGACAAAACTGAAAAATGTAAATTTCCAATTTCAACCAAACATGCTAGAAATGCTCCAATTGAGCTAATTAGCTTATTGTTAGAATATTACAAACGTCTGACAAAAGTGAAAAATGTAAATTTCCAATTTCAACCAAACATGCTAGACATGCTCCAGTTGAGCTAATTAGCTTATTGTGAGAATATTACAAACGTCTGACAAAACTGAAAAATGTAAATTTCCAATTTCAACCAAACATGCTAGAAATGCTCCAATTGAGCTAATTAGATTATTGTGAGAATATTACAAACGTCTGACAAAAGTAAAAAATTTAAATTTCTGATTTCAACCAAACATGCTAGAATTGCTCCAATTGAGCTAATTAGCTTATTGTGAGAATATTACAAACGTCTGACAAAAGTGAAAAATGTAAATTTCCAATTTCAACCAAACATGCTAGAAATGCTCCAATTGAGCTAATTAGCTTATTGTGAGAATATTACAAACGTCTGACAAAAGTGAAAAATGTAAATTTCCAATTTCAACCAAACATGCTAGAAATGCTCCAATTGAGCTAATTAGCTTATTGTGAGAATATTACAAACGTCTGACAAAACTGAAAAATGTAAATTTCCAATTTCAACTAAACATGCTAGAAATGCTCCAATTGAGCTAATTAGCTTATTGTGAGAATATTACAAACGTCTGACAAAACTGAAAAATGTAAATTTCCAATTTCAACCAAACATGCTAGAAATGCTCCAATTGAGCTAATTAGCTTATTGTGAGAATATTGCAACTGTTTGACAAAAGTGAAAAATGTAAATTTCCAATTTCAACCAAACATGCTAGAAATGCTCCAATTGAGCTAATTAGCTTATTGTGAGAATATTACAAACGTCTGACAAAAGTGAAAAATGTAAATTTCCAATTTCAACCAAACATGCTAGAAATGCTCCAATTGAGCTAATTAGCTTATTGTGAGAATATTGCAATTGTATGACAAAAGCGAAAAATGTAAATTTCCAATTTCAACCAAACATGCTAGAAATGCTCCAATTGAGCTAATTAGCTTATTGTGAGAATATTACAAACGTTTGACAAAAGTGAAAATGTAAATTTCCAATTTCAACCAAACATGCTAGAAATGCTCCAATTGAGCTAATTAGCTTATTGTGAGAATATTACAAACGTCTGACAAAACTGAAAAATGTAAATTGCCAATTTCAACCAAACATGCTAGAAATGCTCCAATTGAGCTAATTAGCTCATTGTGAGAATATTACAAACGTCTGACAAAAGTGAAAAATGTAAATTTCCAATTTCAACCAAACATGCTAGAAATGCTCCAATTGAGCTAATTAGCTTATTGTGAGAATATTACAAACGTCTGACAAAACTGAAAAATAGAACTTTCCAATTTCAACCAAACATGCTAGAAAGGCTCCAATTGAGCTAATTAGCTCATTGTGAGAATATTGCAATTGTCTGACAAAAGTGAAAAATGTAAATTTCCAATTTCAACCAAACATGCTAGAAATGCTCCAATTGAGCTAATTAGCTTATTGTGAGAATATTACAAACGTCTGACCAAACTGAAAAATGTAAATTTCCAATTTCAACCAAACATGCTAGAAATGCTCCAATTGAGCTAATTAGCTTATTGTGAGAATATTACAAACGTCTGACAAAAGTGAAAAATTTACAATTCAAATTTAAATCAAACATGCTAGAAATGCTCCAATTGCGCAAATAAGCCTACTGTAAAAATTTTACAAACGTCTGACAAAACTGAAATTTAAATTTTCAATTTCAACCAAACATGCTAGAAATGCTCCAATTGAGCTAATTAGCTTATTGTGAGAATATTGCAATTGTTTGACAAAAGCGAAAAATGTAAATTTCCAATTTCAACCAAACATGCTAGAAATGCTCCAATTGAGCTAATTAGCTTATTGTGAGAATATTGCAATTGTCTGACAAAAGTGAAAAATGTAAATTTCCAATTTCAACCAAACATGCTAGAAATGTTCCAATTGAGCTAATTAGCTAATTGTGAGAATATTGCAATTGTCTGACAAAAGTGAAAAATGTAAATTTCCAATTTCAACCAAACATGCTAGAAATGCTCCAATTGAGCTAATTAGCTTATTGTGAGAATATTACAAACGTCTGACAAAACTGAAAAATGTAAATTTCCAATTTCAACCAAACATGCTAGAAATGCTCCAATTGAGCTAATTAGCTTATTGTGAGAATATTACAAACGTCTGACAAAAGTGAAAAATTTAAAATTCCAATTTCAATCAAACATGCTAGAAATGCTCCAATTGCGCAAATAAGCCTACTGTAAGAATTTTACAAACGTCTGACAAAACTGAAAATTTAAATTTTGAATTTCAACCAAACATGCTAGAAATGCTCCACTTGAGCTAATTAGCTTATTGTGAGAATATTGCAATTGTTTGACAAAAGTGACAAATGTAAATTTCCAATTTCAACCAAACATGCTAGAAATGCTCCAATTGAGCTAACTAGCTTATCGTGAGAATATTACAAACGTCTGACAAAAGTGAAAAATAGAAATTTCCAATTTCAACCAAACATGCTAGAAATGCTCCAATTGAGCTAATTAGCTTATTGTGAGAATATTACAAACGTCTGACTAAACTGAAAAATGTAAATTTCCAATTTCAACCAAACAAGCTAGAAATGCTCCAATTGAGCTAATTAGCTTATTGATAGAATATTGCAATTGTCTGACAAAACTGAAAAATGTAAATTTCCAATTTCAACCAAACATGCTAGAAATGCTCCAATTGAGCTAATTAGCTTATTGTGAGAATATTGCAATTGTCTGACAAAAGCGAAAAATGTAAATTTCCAATTTCAACCAAACATGCTAGAAATGCTCCAATTGAGCTAATTAGCTCATTGTGAGAATATTACAAACGTCTGACAAAAGTAAAAAATGTAAATTTCTGATTTCAACCAAACATGCTAGAAATGCTCCAATTGAGCTAATTAGCTTATTGTGAGAATATTACAAACGTCTGACAAAACTGAAAAATAGAAATTTCCAATTTCAACCAAACATGCTAGAAAGGCTCCAATTGAGCTAATTAGCTTATTGTGAGAATATTGCAATTGTCTGACAAAAGTGAAAAATGTAAATTTCCAATTTCAACCAAACATGCTAGAAATGCTCCAATTGAGCTAATTAGCTTATTGTGAGAATATTACAAACGTCTGACAAAAGTAAAAAATGTAAATTTCTGATTTCAACCAAACATGCTAGAAATGCTCCAATTGAGCTAATTAGCTTATTGTGAGAATATTACAAACGTCTGACAAAACTGAAAAATGTAAATTTCCAATTTCAACCAAACATGCTAGAAAGGCTCCAATTGAGCTAATTAGCTTATTGTGAGAATATTGCAATTGTCTGACAAAAGTGAAAAATGTAAATTTCCAATTTCAACCAAACATGCTAGAAATGCTCCAATTGAGCTAATTAGCTTATTGTGAGAATATTACAAACGTCTGACAAAAGTGAAAAATGTAAATTTCCAATTTCAACCAAACATGCTAGAAATGCTCCAATTGAGCTAATTAGCTTATTGTGAGAATATTACAAACGTCCGACAAAAGTGAAAAATGTAAATTTCCAATTTCAACCAAACATGCTAGAAATGCTCAAATTGAGCTAATTAGCTTATTGTGAGAATATTACAAACGTCTGACAAAACTGAAAAATGTAAATTTCCAATTTCAACCAAACATGCTAGAAATGCTCCAATTGAGCTAATTAGCTTATTGTGAGAATACTACAAACGTCCGACAAAAGTGAAAAATGTAAATTTCCAATTTCAACCAAACAAGCTAGAAATGCTCCAATTGAGCTAATTAGCTTATTGTGAGAATATTACAAACGTCTGACAAAACTGAAAAATAGAAATTTCCAATTTCAACCAAACATGCTAGAAATGCTCCAATTGAGCTAATTAGCTTATTGATAGAATATTGCAATTGTCTGACAAAACTGAAAAATGTAAATTTCCAATTTCAACCAAACATGCTAGAAATGCTCCAATTGAGCTAATTAGCTTATTGTTAGAATATTACAAACGTCTGACAAAAGTGAAAAATGTAAATTTCCAATTTCAACCAAACATGCTAGAAATGCTTCAGTTGAGCTAATTAGCTTATTGTGAGAATATTACAAACGTCTGACAAAACTGAAAAATGTACATTTCCAATTTCAACCAAACATGCTAGAAATGCTCCAATTGAGCTAATTAGCTTATTGTGAGAATATTACAAACGTCTGACAAAAGTAAAAAATGTAAATTTCTGATTTCAACCAAACATGCTAGAATTGCTCCAATTGAGCTAATTAGCTTATTGTGAGAATATTACAAACGTCTGACAAAACTGAAAAATGTAAATTTCCAATTTCAACCAAACATGCTAGAAATGCTCCAATTGAGCTAGTTAGCTTATTGTGAGAATATTGCAATTGTCTGACAAAGGTGAAAAATGTAAATTTTCAATTTCAACCAAACATGCTAGAAATGCTCCAATTGAGCTAATTAGCTTATTGTGAGAATATTACAAACGTCCCACAAAAGTGAAAAATGTAAATTTCCAATTTCAACCAAACATGCTAGAAATGCTCCAATTGAGCTAATTAGCTTATTGTGAGAATATTACAAACGTTTGACAAAAGTGAAAATGTAAATTTCCAATTTCAACCAAACATGCTAGAAATGCTCCAATTGAGCTAATTAGCTTATTGTGAGAATATTACAAACGTCTGACAAAACTGAAAAATGTAAATTGCCAATTTCAACCAAACATGCTAGAAATGCTCCAATTGAGCTAATTAGCTCATTGTGAGAATATTACAAACGTCTGACAAAAGTGAAAAATGTAAATTTCCAATTTCAACCAAACATGCTAGAAATGCTCCAATTGAGCTAATTAGCTTATTGTGAGAATATTACAAACGTCTGACAAAACTGAAAAATAGAACTTTCCAATTTCAACCAAACATGCTAGAAAGGCTCCAATTGAGCTAATTAGCTCATTGTGAGAATATTGCAATTGTCTGACAAAAGTGAAAAATGTAAATTTCCAATTTCAACCAAACATGCTAGAAATGCTCCAATTGAGCTAATTAGCTTATTGTGAGAATATTACAAACGTCTGACCAAACTGAAAAATGTAAATTTCCAATTTCAACCAAACATGCTAGAAATGCTCCAATTGAGCTAATTAGCTTATTGTGAGAATATTACAAACGTCTGACAAAAGTGAAAAATTTACAATTCAAATTTAAATCAAACATGCTAGAAATGCTCCAATTGCGCAAATAAGCCTTCTGTAAAAATTTTACAAACGTCTGACAAAACTGAAAATTTAAATTTTCAATTTCAACCAAACATGCTAGAAATGCTCCAATTGAGCTAATTAGCTTATTGTGAGAATATTGCAATTGTTTGACAAAAGCGAAAAATGTAAATTTCCAATTTCAACCAAACATGCTAGAAATGCTCCAATTGAGCTAATTAGCTTATTGTGAGAATATTGCAATTGTCTGACAAAAGTGAAAAATGTAAATTTCCAATTTCAACCAAACATGCTAGAAATGCTCCAATTGAGCTAATTAGCTTATTGTGAGAATATTACAAACGTCTGACAAAACTGAAAAATGTAAATTTCCAATTTCAACCAAACATGCTAGAAAGGCTCCAATTGAGCTAATTAGCTTATTGTGAGAATATTGCAATTGTCTGACAAAAGTGAAAAATGTAAATTTCCAATTTCAACCAAACATGCTAGAAATGCTCCAATTGAGCTAATTAGCTTATTGTGAGAATATTACAAACGTCTGACAAAAGTGAAAAATGTAAATTTCCAATTTCAACCAAACATGCTAGAAATGCTCCAATTGAGCTAATTAGCTTATTGTGAGAATATTACAAACGTCCGACAAAAGTGAAAAATGTAAATTTCCAATTTCAACCAAACATGCTAGAAATGCTCAAATTGAGCTAATTAGCTTATTGTGAGAATATTACAAACGTCTGACAAAACTGAAAAATGTAAATTTCCAATTTCAACCAAACATGCTAGAAATGCTCCAATTGAGCTAATTAGCTTATTGTGAGAATATTACAAACGTCCGACAAAAGTGAAAAATGTAAATTTCCAATTTCAACCAAACAAACTAGAAATGCTCCAATTGAGCTAATTAGCTTATTGTGAGAATATTACAAACGTCTGACAAAACTGAAAAATAGAAATTTCCAATTTCAACCAAACATGCTAGAAATGCTCCAATTGAGCTAATTAGCTTATTGATAGAATATTGCAATTGTCTGACAAAACTGAAAAATGTAAATTTCCAATTTCAACCAAACATGCTAGAAATGCTCCAATTGAGCTAATTAGCTTATTGTTAGAATATTACAAACGTCTGACAAAAGTAAAAAATGTAAATTTCTGATTTCAACCAAACATGCTAGAATTGCTCCAATTGAGCTAATTAGCTTATTGTGAGAATATTACAAACGTCTGACAAAACTGAAAAATGTAAATTTCCAATTTCAACCAAACATGCTAGAAATGCTCCAATTGAGCTAGTTAGCTTATTGTGAGAATATTGCAATTGTCTGACAAAGGTGAAAAATGTAAATTTTCAATTTCAACCAAACATGCTAGAAATGCTCCAATTGAGCTAATTAGCTTATTGTGAGAATATTACAAACGTCCCACAAAAGTGAAAAATGTAAATTTCCAATTTCAACCAAACATGCTAGAAATGCTCCAATTGAGCTAATTAGCTTATTGTGAGAATATTACAAACGTTTGACAAAAGTGAAAATGTAAATTTCCAATTTCAACCAAACATGCTAGAAATGCTCCAATTGAGCTAATTAGCTTATTGTGAGAATATTACAAACGTCTGACAAAACTGAAAAATGTAAATTGCCAATTTCAACCAAACATGCTAGAAATGCTCCAATTGAGCTAATTAGCTCATTGTGAGAATATTACAAACGTCTGACAAAAGTGAAAAATGTAAATTTCCAATTTCAACCAAACATGCTAGAAATGCTCCAATTGAGCTAATTAGCTTATTGTGAGAATATTACAAACGTCTGACAAAACTGAAAAATAGAACTTTCCAATTTCAACCAAACATGCTAGAAAGGCTCCAATTGAGCTAATTAGCTCATTGTGAGAATATTGCAATTGTCTGACAAAAGTGAAAAATGTAAATTTCCAATTTCAACCAAACATGCTAGAAATGCTCCAATTGAGCTAATTAGCTTATTGTGAGAATATTACAAACGTCTGACCAAACTGAAAAATGTAAATTTCCAATTTCAACCAAACATGCTAGAAATGCTCCAATTGAGCTAATTAGCTTATTGTGAGAATATTACAAACGTCTGACAAAAGTGAAAAATTTACCATTCAAATTTAAATCAAACATGCTAGAAATGCTCCAATTGCGCAAATAAGCCTTCTGTAAAAATTTTACAAACGTCTGACAAAACTGAAAATTTAAATTTTCAATTTCAACCAAACATGCTAGAAATGCTCCAATTGAGCTAATTAGCTTATTGTGAGAATATTGCAATTGTTTGACAAAAGCGAAAAATGTAAATTTCCAATTTCAACCAAACATGCTAGAAATGCTCCAATTGAGCTAATTAGCTTATTGTGAGAATATTGCAATTGTCTGACAAAAGTGAAAAATGTAAATTTCCAATTTCAACCAAACATGCTAGAAATGTTCCAATTGAGCTAATTAGCTAATTGTGAGAATATTGCAATTGTCTGACAAAAGTGAAAAATGTAAATTTCCAATTTCAACCAAACATGCTAGAAATGCTCCAATTGAGCTAATTAGCTTATTGTGAGAATATTACAAACGTCTGACAAAACTGAAAAATGTAAATTTCCAATTTCAACCAAACATGCTAGAAATGCTCCAATTGAGCTAATTAGCTTATTGTGAGAATATTACAAACGTCTGACAAAAGTGAAAAATTTAAAATTCCAATTTCAATCAAACATGCTAGAAATGCTCCAATTGCGCAAATAAGCCTACTGTAAGAATTTTACAAACGTCTGACAAAACTGAAAATTTAAATTTTGAATTTCAACCAAACATGCTAGAAATGCTCCAATTGAGCTAATTAGCTTATTGTGAGAATATTGCAATTGTTTGACAAAAGTGACAAATGTAAATTTCCAATTTCAACCAAACATGCTAGAAATGCTCCAATTGAGCTAACTAGCTTATCGTGAGAATATTACAAACGTCTGACAAAAGTGAAAAATAGAAATTTCCAATTTCAACCAAACATGCTAGAAATGCTCCAATTGAGCTAATTAGCTTATTGTGAGAATATTACAAACGTCTGACTAAACTGAAAAATGTAAATTTCCAATTTCAACCAAACAAGCTAGAAATGCTCCAATTGAGCTAATTAGCTTATTGATAGAATATTGCAATTGTCTGACAAAACTGAAAAATGTAAATTTCCAATTTCAACCAAACATGCTAGAAATGCTCCAATTGAGCTAATTAGCTTATTGTGAGAATATTGCAATTGTCTGACAAAAGCGAAAAATGTAAATTTCCAATTTCAACCAAACATGCTAGAAATGCTCCAATTGAGCTAATTAGCTCATTGTGAGAATATTACAAACGTCTGACAAAAGTAAAAAATGTAAATTTCTGATTTCAACCAAACATGCTAGAAATGCTCCAATTGAGCTAATTAACTTATTGTGAGAATATTACAAACGTCTGACAAAACTGAAAAATAGAAATTTCCAATTTCAACCAAACATGCTAGAAAGGCTCCAATTGAGCTAATTAGCTTATTGTGAGAATATTGCAATTGTCTGACAAAAGTGAAAAATGTAAATTTCCAATTTCAACCAAACATGCTAGAAATGCTCCAATTGAGCTAATTAGCTTATTGTGAGAATATTACAAACGTCTGACAAAAGTAAAAAATGTAAATTTCTGATTTCAACCAAACATGCTAGAAATGCTCCAATTGAGCTAATTAGCTTATTGTGAGAATATTACAAACGTCTGACAAAACTGAAAAATGTAAATTTCCAATTTCAACCAAACATGCTAGAAAGGCTCCAATTGAGCTAATTAGCTTATTGTGAGAATATTGCAATTGTCTGACAAAAGTGAAAAATGTAAATTTCCAATTTCAACCAAACATGCTAGAAATGCTCCAATTGAGCTAATTAGCTTATTGTGAGAATATTACAAACGTCTGACAAAAGTGAAAAATGTAAATTTCCAATTTCAACCAAACATGCTAGAAATGCTCCAATTGAGCTAATTAGCTTATTGTGAGAATATTACAAACGTCCGACAAAAGTGAAAAATTTAAATTTCCAATTTCAACCAAACATGCTAGAAATGCTCCAATTGAGCTAATTAGCTTATTGTGAGAATATTACAAACGTCTGACAAAACTGAAAAATGTAAATTTCCAATTTCAACCAAACATGCTAGAAATGCTCCAATTGAGCTAATTAGCTTATTGTGAGAATATTACAAACGTCCGACAAAAGTGAAAAATGTAAATTTCCAATTTCAACCAAACAAGCTAGAAATGCTCCAATTGAGCTAATTAGCTTATTGTGAGAATATTACAAACGTCTGACAAAACTGAAAAATAGAAATTTCCAATTTCAACCAAACATGCTAGAAATGCTCCAATTGAGCTAATTAGCTTATTGATAGAATATTGCAATTGTCTGACAAAACTGAAAAATGTAAATTTCCAATTTCAACCAAACATGCTAGAAATGCTCCAATTGAGCTAATTAGCTTATTGTTAGAATATTACAAACGTCTGACAAAAGTGAAAAATGTAAATTTCCAATTTCAACCAAACATGCTAGAAATGCTTCAGTTGAGCTAATTAGCTTATTGTGAGAATATTACAAACGTCTGACAAAACTGAAAAATGTACATTTCCAATTTCAACCAAACATGCTAGAAATGCTCCAATTGAGCTAATTAGCTTATTGTGAGAATATTACAAACGTCTGACAAAAGTAAAAAATGTAAATTTCTGATTTCAACCAAACATGCTAGAATTGCTCCAATTGAGCTAATTAGCTTATTGTGAGAATATTACAAACGTCTGACAAAACTGAAAAATGTAAATTTCCAATTTCAACCAAACATGCTAGAAATGCTCCAATTGAGCTAGTTAGCTTATTGTGAGAATATTGCAATTGTCTGACAAAGGTGAAAAATGTAAATTTTCAATTTCAACCAAACATGCTAGAAATGCTCCAATTGAGCTAATTAGCTTATTGTGAGAATATTACAAACGTCCCACAAAAGTGAAAAATGTAAATTTCCAATTTCAACCAAACATGCTAGAAATGCTCAAATTGAGCTAATTAGCTTATTGTGAGAATATTACAAACGTCTGACAAAACTGAAAAATGTAAATTTCCAATTTCAACCAAACATGCTAGAAATGCTCCAATTGAGCTAATTAGCTTATTGTGAGAATATTACAAACGTCTGACCAAACTGAAAAATGTAAATTTCCAATTTCAACCAAACAAGCTAGAAATGCTCCAATTGAGCTAATTAGCTTATTGTGAGAATATTACAAACGTCTGACAAAACTGAAAAATAGAATATTCCAATTTCACCCAAACATGCTAGAAATGCTCCAATTGAGCTAATTAGCTTATTGATAGAATATTGCAATTGTCTGACAAAACTGAAAAATGTAAATTTCCAATTTCAACCAAACATGCTAGAAATGCTCCAATTGAGCTAATTAGCTAATTGTTAGAATATTACAAACGTCTGACAAAAGTGAAAAATGTAAATTTCCAATTTCAACCAAACATGCTAGAAATGCTCCAATTGAGCTAATTAGCTTATTGTGAGAATATTACAAACGTCTGACAAAACTGAAAAATGTAAATTTCCAATTTCAACCAAACATGCTAGAAATGCTCCAATTGAGCTAATTAGCTTATTGTGAGAATATTACAAACGTCTGACAAAAGTAAAAAATGTAAATTTCTGATTTCAACCAAACATGCTAGAATTGCTCCAATTGAGCTAATTAGCTTATTGTGAGAATATTACAAACGTCTGACAAAACTGAAAAATGTAAATTTCCAATTTCAACCAAACATGCTAGAAATGCTCCAATTGAGCTAATTAGCTTATTGTGAGAATATTGCAACTGTTTGACAAAAGTGAAAAATGTAAATTTCCAATTTCAACCAAACATGCTAGAAATGCTTTAATTGAGCTAATTAGCTTATTGTGAGAATATTACAAACGTCTGACAAAAGTGAAAAATGTAAATTTCCAATTTCAACCAAACATGCTAGAAATGCTCCAATTGAGCTAATTAGCTTATTGTGAGAATATTGCAATTGTATGACAAAAGCGAAAAATGTAAATTTCCAATTTCAACCAAACATGCTAGAAATGCTCCAATTGAGCTAATTAGCTTATTGTGAGAATATTACAAACGTCTGACAAAAGTGAAAAATGTAAATTTCCAATTTCAACCAAACATGCTAGAAATGCTCCAATTGAGCTAATTAGCTTATTGTGAGAATATTACAAACGTCTGACAAAACTGAAAAATGTAAATTGCCAATTTCAACCAAACATGCTAGAAATGCTCCAATTGAGCTAATTAGCTTATTGTGAGAATATTGCAATTGTCTGACAAAAGCGAAAAATGTAAATTTCCAATTTCAACCAAACATGCTAGAAATGCTCCAATTGAGCTAATTAGCTCATTGTGAGAATATTACAAACGTCTGACAAAAGTGAAAAATGTAAATTTCCAATTTCAACCAAACATGCTAGAAATGCTCCAATTGAGCTAATTAGCTTATTGTGAGAATATTACAAACGTCTGACAAAACTGAAAAATAGAACTTTCCAATTTCAACCAAACATGCTAGAAAGGCTCCAATTGAGCTAATTAGCTCATTGTGAGAATATTGCAATTGTCTGACAAAAGTGAAAAATGTAAATTTCCAATTTCAACCAAACATGCTAGAAATGCTCCAATTGAGCTAATTAGCTTATTGTGAGAATATTACAAGCGTCTGACAAAACTGAAAAATGTAATTTGCCAATTTCAACCAAACATGCTAGAAATGCTCCAATTGAGCTAATTAGCTTATTGTGAGAATATTGCAATTGTCTGACAAAAGCGAAAAATGTAAATTTCCAATTTCAACCAAACATGCTAGAAATGCTCCAATTGAGCTAATTAGCTTATTGTGAGAATATTACAAACGTCTGACAAAAGTAAAAAATGTAAATTTCTGATTTCAACCAAACATGCTAGAAATGCTCGAATTGAGGTAATTAGCTTATTGTGAGAATATTACAAACGTCTGACAAAACTGAAAAATAGAAATTTCCAATTTCAACCAAACATGCTAGAAAGGCTCCAATTGAGCTAATTAGCTTATTGTGAGAATATTGCAATTGTCTGACAAAAGTGAAAAATGTAAATTTCCAATTTCAACCAAACATGCTAGAAATGTTCCAATTGAGCTAATTAGCTCATTGTGAGAATATTGCAATTGTCTGACAAAAGTGAAAAATGTAAATTTCCAATTTCAACCAAACATGCTAGAAATGCTCCAATTGAGCTAATTAGCTTATTGTGAGAATATTACAAACGTCTGACAAAAGTGAAAAATGTAAATTTCCAATTTCAACCAAACATGCTAGAAATGCTCCAATTGAGCTAATTAGCTTATTGTGAGAATATTGCAATTGTCTGACAAAAGTGAAAAATGTAAGTTTCCAATTTCAACCAAACATGCTAGAAATGCTCCAATTGAGCTAATTAGCTTATTGTGAGAATATTACAAACGTCTGACAAAAGTGAAAAATGTAAATTTCCAATTTCAACCAAACATGCTAGAAATGCTCAAAATGCGCAAATAAGCCTACTGTAAGAAATTTACAAATGTCTGACAAAACTGAAAAATGTGAATTTCCAATTTCAACCAAACATGCTAGAAATGCTCCAATTGAGCTGATTAGCTTATTGAGAGAATATTGCAATTGTCTGACAAAAGTGGAAAATGTAAATTTCCAATTTCAACCAAACATGCTAGAAATGCTCCAATTGAGCTAATTAGCTTATTGTGAGAATATTACAAACGTCTGACTAAACTGAAAAATGTGAATTTCCAATTTCAACCAAACATGCTAGAAATGCTCCAATTGCGCAAATGAGCCTACTGTAAGAATTTTACAAACGTCTGACAAAAGTGAAAAATGTAAATTTTCAATTTCAACCAAACATGCTAGAAATGCTCCAATTGAGCTAATTAGCTTATTGTGAGAATATTGCAATTGACTGACAAAAGTGAAAAATGTAAAATTCCAATTTCAACCAAACATGCTAGAAATGCTCCAATTGAACTAATTAGCTTATTGTGAGAATATTACAAACGTCTGAGCAAACTGAAAAATGTAAATTTCCAATTTCAACCAAACATGCTAGAAATGCTCTAATTGAGCTAATTAGCTTATTGTGAGAATATTACAAACGTCTGACAAAACTGAAAATTTAAATTTTCAATTTCAACCAAACATGTTAGAATTGCTCCAATTGAGCTAATTAGCTCATTGTGAGAATATTGCAATTGTTTGACAAAAGTGAAAAATGTAAATTTCCAATTTCAACCAAACATGCTAGAAATGCTCCAATTGAGCTAATTAGCTTATTGTGAGAATATTACAAACGTCTGACAAAACTGAAAAATGTAAATTTCCAATTTCAACCAAACATGCTAGAAATGCTCCAATTGAGCTAATTAGCTTATTGTGAGAATATTGCAACTGTATGACAAAAGCGAAAAATGTAAATTTCCAATTTCAACCAAACATGCTAGAAATGCTCCAATTGAGCTAATTAGCTTATTGTGAGAATATTGCAAACGTCTGACAAAAGTGAAAAATGTAAATTTCCAATTTCAACCAAACATGCTAGAAATGCTCCAATTGAGCTAATTAGCTTATTGTGAGAATATTACAAGCGTCTGACAAAACTGAAAAATGTAATTTGCCAATTTCAACCAAACATGCTAGAAATGCTCCAATTGAGCTAATTAGCTTATTGTGAGAATATTGCAATTGTCTGACAAAAGCGAAAAATGTAAATTTCCAATTTCAACCAAACATGCTAGAAATGCTCCAATTGAGCTAATTAGCTTATTGTGAGAATATTACAAACGTCTGACAAAAGTAAAAAATGTAAATTTCTGATTTCAACCAAACATGCTAGAAATGCTCGAATTGAGGTAATTAGCTTATTGTGAGAATATTACAAACGTCTGACAAAACTGAAAAATAGAAATTTCCAATTTCAACCAAACATGCTAGAAAGGCTCCAATTGAGCTAATTAGCTTATTGTGAGAATATTGCAATTGTCTGACAAAAGTGAAAAATGTAAATTTCCAATTTCAACCA